>NC_057795.1:172132460-172308888 GCF_018294505.1 Triticum aestivum
ATGGAGATGATGGCATGCGCAAGGGGAACAAGAACAGAGTTACAAGTGATGATTTTAGGTCTTTGAAGCCTCCATAACGAGTGCATGAAGCCTTGGACGAAATATACAAGATGTCACTTCATAAATTTCGTCCAGAGGCTATTATAGGTGCTGCGTCACCTTTTTATTGGGCCAGGCCCATGTAATTTCGAAATACATAAGTATAGGCTATTTTTAGAGTCCGTATGTGTGGGGAAACAAGAGATAGGGTTGATTTCGGACCCCTCCACCAAGGGCCACGAAATTCCCCCTCTCTTCCTCCATATATACAGCCCTTAGGGCACCGTTTAGACTTTGGGTTTTGTTTAGATTAAAAGTTCGCCATAGCTGCAACTTCACGTACTTCGTTTGTGTTCAACAACCAGACAAAGGCGTCACAGAACCCCACCTTGATCAATAAAGCTTTCATCTTATATTCGCAATATCCAGATTGCAATCTTAGTTTCTTGCTTGTTCTTCGTTTGCTCGCAGGAGACAGACCCTCGTGGTCAGGTTGATCGTGCTCCGGCGTGGTCAATAACCTTTCAGAGTTGGTTTAGCGATTGCTAAGGCGCGACGTCCTCGCACATTCGTAGTCGGATCGTCAAAGTCGACTTCCACCAAAGCGATATCCATCATCTCATCGAAAGACGGGACACCTTTGCCTCTATCAAGTGTTATCAGATTTCCAGGTTGCTCGATGAGATTTTTACAGTTTTTCGTAGTTTAGATCGAGTCTGTTCTTCATACCTACAGTCCACGAAAAAGCCACACAAAAAAAATTAGGGTTAGTTCATCATATCCGAACCAATCTGAGCCTTTGCATAATCTTTTTAGGGTTTTGCTTTGTTGAATTTGTGGTTGCATCGTCGTGTCTAGTTGCTGGTCTTAGAGTCTAGTCTTTTAGAGTTTCGAGTTCTGGTCATAAGTTGTCACGCCGCCGCCGCACCATCATCATCGCCCCTGCCATCTACCACCACCGCTTATCCGCCACCGCTTCGAATCCTTATCCATATACCACCACCGCTGTCATATACTACCACCGCTGCCATCTACCACCATATATCCACCACCAATCCGAGTTCTTGTCATATTAGGTTTGTTTTCGAGATCCATCTAGATTCCGATTCGTGTTTCCTTGCCGGAGTAGGTTTCGGAAAAAAAAAGAGTCCGGAAACCACCCTCCGTTTAGGCCCAAAATTTTTCGCAAACGCATTTTTCGAATTTTTTTCTGGCTATCCTATTTTTAGGTGTTTCTGAGTGTTTTGAGACAGGTGCCATTATAGGAAGTTTTTTTTGACCCGTTTCCAGTTTTTGGGTCCGAGAAGTCGAAAAAACGAAAAAAAATTTGGTCGAAAAAATTTCGTGCCCATCCTGTCAGTTTGACCTAGGAAGAGTTTTGAGACACTCGCCATTATAGTGATTTTTCGCAAAAAAAAAGCAGCGCAAAAAAAAGAGCGCAAAAAAAGAGCGGAAAAAAATTCCAGAGTGTGCTTTTTCCTTATTTACGTGCAGCGCCGTGATTTTGTTAGTGTTCTAGGCTCGCGTCTCTAGCACGGTCTAGCCTAGGACCAGCACAATACCGTCGTTGAGTGTTTATTCAACTTTGCATCTCTGAATTGATTATTGCTGACCCTTTTTGCTACCATATTATAATCCTTCCTAGCTCCACATACATCTACGTCGTGCGTTTGACTCTCCCTGGTAATCGCTCTATCCAAGCTTTGAGAGTTTTGACTACAACGGTTGCCGATCACCGCCTGCTGCTGGGTAAGAACTGGTAAGAATTTGAGTTTTGCTTGACGGATTTGTGACACCCACCACCACCTCTTGTTAGTAGTCTGTAGGATCATATTCTTGTGTGTTTCTATTGCTGCTAACCATGCCAGGATCACAAGCCGACGAGACTGACTGGGAGAACATGACGAATAAGGATTTGCATGATAAATTTCAGCAAATGATGAGTGGACAGGTGCAAGATGTGCTAAACAGATTTGAAGAGGCCATGGAGAAGATAGATGGCATGGAGAAGACGTTCGAAACAAAGCTCAATAACAAGTTTAATGAATTGCTCGCGCGTCTTCCACCACCACCACCCGCTGCACCTAACACACCTCTCCAACAACAACAACAACGACTACCTCCACATCGCGAAACAGACCTTCGCCGAACGAGCCGTGTTCCTCTTGCGTTTGGCCAAACTGTTGGTGCTGCTGTTGATACTTCTGTGGCTCCTGCTGCTGATGCGGAGGAGGATGATTATGTGGGAGATTATGAGGATGAGGTTGATCAAAATCAGCACTACGTGCAGCCACCTGCACCACCACCAGCAGGTCGACCTCAGGTATATATTCGTAATGGTAGGCCTGCACCACCACCTCAAGTACGAGATGATGTCCATATTCCTAAACTGAAATTGAATATTCCACCATTTGAGGGTAGATATGTTCCTGATATATATCTTACTTGGGAGTTAGAAACTGAACAACGATTTACATGTTTACAATATCCTGAGGAGAGACGAGTTGCTGCTGCTGTTTGTGCTTTCACTAGTTTTGCATGTGTATGGTGGTCTGAACATTGTAGATTATATCCTATTCCAACTACTTGGGCTGCTTTGAAAACTGCGTGAATTGCTTTCACTAGTTTTGCATGTGTATGCGTACTCGTTGGGTTCCACCATATTATCAACGTGAATTGCTTCAAAAATTACAGCGCTTAAGACAAGGAAAAAATTCTGTAGAAGAATATTATCAGGAATTACAAACTGGCATGATTAGATGTGGTATTGTTGAGGAGAATGAAGCTATGCTTGCATGTTTTCTGGGTGGATTAAATAGAGAGAGTTAGACCATTCTAGACTATAAGGAGTATACTAATATCACTCGTTTATTCCATCTTGCTTGTAAAGCTGAACGTGAAGTGCAGGATCGACAAGCATTGGCGCGAACTAACTTTTCTGCAGGCCGACCTTCATCATGGACACCGCGTGCATCTTCTACTTCACTGCACCAGCACCTCAATCACGTGCCTCCTCCAGTCGTGATACAAGAAAACAGGCACAACCACCATTATCTGCCAAGAGCGCACCTGCTGGGCCTGCACAGAGTTCTTCTTCTTCCATGGCATCAACAGGGCACACAAGTGATATTATTTGTCGTCGTTGTAAGGGAGGAGGTCATTATGCGAGAGAATGCAAATCTCCGCGTGTGATGATTGCTACCGCGGATGGTGGATATGAGTCCGCTAGTGACTATGATGAGGAGACTTTGGCTCTTATTACACGTGAAGAACATGGTGGAGATGATTCTGATCAGGAGACGCAATACATGGCTCCTGAAGACGCTGACAGGTATGAATGTTTAGTTGCTCAACGTGTTTTGAGTGTGCAGGTCACACAAGCTGAGCAAAATCAGAGGCGCAATTTGTTCCATACCAAGGGAGTTGTGAAAGAACGTTCTGTGCGCGTCATCATAGATGGAGGGAGCTGCAACAACTTGGCTAGCATGGAGATGGTGGAGAAGCTTTCTCTCACCACAAGACCACATCCACATCCTTACTACATCCAATGGTTCAACAACAGCGGCAAGGTTAAGGTAACACGTACTGTTTGTGTGCATTTTAGTATATCTACATATGCTGATTATGTTGATTGTGATGTGGTACCTATGCAAGCATGTTCCTTATTACTTGGTAGACCATGGCAATTTGATAAAAATTCTGTACACCATGGTAGAAACAATCAGTATACTCTTGTTCATAAGGATAAAAATATTACTTTGCTTCCTATGACTCCTGATTCTATTTTGAAAGATGATATTAATAGAGCTAATAAAGCAAAGCAAGAGAAGAATAAGAGTGAAAATCAGATTGTGGCAAAAGAATTTGAGCAACAAATGAAGCCTAATAGTAAACCATATAGTGTTGCTTCTGAAATTAAATTGAAAAGTGCATGTTTATTTGCCACCAAATCTGATATTGATGAGCTAGTTTTCAGCAAATCTGTTTGCTATGCTTTTGTGTGCAAAGAGGCATTATTTTCATTCGAGGATGTGCCTTCCTCTTTGCCTCCTGCTATCACTAACATTTTGCAGGATTACCACCTATTCGAGGGATTGAGCATCAGATCGACTTAATTCCCGGTGCTTCACTGCCAAACCGTGCGCCATACCGTACCAATCCAGAGGAGACGAAGGAGATTATGCGTCAAGTACAAGAGCTTCTCGACAAAGGTTATATACGCGAATCCCTTAGTCCTTGTGCTGTTCCTATTATTCTAGTGCCGAAAAAGGATGGTACATCGCATATGTGTGTTGATTGTAGAGGCATTAATAATATTACTATTCGTTATCGTCATCCTATTCCTAGGCTAGATGATATGCTTGATGAATTGAGTGGCTCTACAATATTCTCCAAAGTTGATTTGCGTAGTGGATACCATCAAATTCATATGAAATTGGGGGACGAATGGAAAACATCATTTAAAACTAAGTTTGGATTATATGAGTGGTTAGTCATGCCTTTTGGGTTAACTAATGCGCCTAGTACTTTCATGAGACTAATGAACGAAGTTTTACGTGCTTTCATTGGACGATTTGTGGTAGTCTATTTTGATGATATACTGATTTATAGCAGATCTTTGGAAGAACATTTGGAACATTTGCATGCTGTTTTTATTGCTCTACGTGATGCACGTTTGTTTGGTAACCTTGGGAAGTGCACCTTTTGCACCGACCGAGTATCTTTTCTTGGCTATGTTGTTACTCCACAGGGAATTGAAGTTGATAAAGCCAAGATTGAAGCTATTGAGAGTTGGCCGCAGCCCAAAACGGTCACACAAGTGAGGAGTTTTCTTGGCCTCGCTGGATTCTATAGGCGTTTTGTGAGAGATTTCAGCACCATTGCTGCACCTCTCAATGAGCTTACAAAGAAAGATGTG
Source organism: Triticum aestivum (assembly GCF_018294505.1). Classification (NCBI taxonomy): domain Eukaryota; kingdom Viridiplantae; phylum Streptophyta; class Magnoliopsida; order Poales; family Poaceae; genus Triticum; species Triticum aestivum. Next base: position 172,137,418 of record NC_057795.1, read on the forward strand.
CCTTTTCTTTGGGGTACCGCACAGGAAGAAGCCTTCTCGGTATTGAAAGATAAGTTGACACATGCTCCTTTACTCCAACTTCCTGATTTTAATAAGACTTTTGAGCTTGAATGTGATGCTAGTGGAATTGGATTAGGAGGTGTGTTATTACAAGATGGCAAACCTGTTGCATACTTTTCTGAAAAATTGAGTGGGCCTAGTCTGAATTATTCTACTTATGATAAAGAATTATATGCTCTTGTTCGGACTTTAGAAACATGGCAACATTATTTATGGCCCAAAGAATTTGTTATACATTCTGATCATGAATCTTTGAAACATATTAAAAGTCAAGCTAAACTGAATCGTAGACATGCTAAATGGGTTGAATTCATTGAGACTTTCCCTTATGTCATTAAACACAAGAAAGGAAAAGAAAATGTTATTGCTGATGCATTATCTCGTCGCTATACTATGCTTTCACAACTTGACTTCAAAATATTTGGTTTGGAGACCATCAAAGATCAATATGTGCATGATGCTGATTTTAAAGATGTAATGCAGAATTGTAAAGAAGGAAGAATGTGGAACAAGTTTTTCATTAACGATGGATTTGTGTTTCGTGCTAACAAGCTATGCATTCCAGCTAGCTCCGTTCATCTTTTGTTGTTGCAGGAGGCGCATGGAGGAGGATTAATGGGACACTTTGGCGTGAAGAAGACGGAGGACGTACTTGCTACACATTTCTTTTGGCCAAAGATGAGACGGGATGTTGAGCATTTTATTGCTCGCTGCACTACATGTCTAAAAGCTAAGTCACGACTCAATCCTCATGGTTTATATATGCCTTTGCCCGTACCTAGTGTTCCTTGGGAGGATATATCTATGGACTTTGTTTTAGGTTTACCTCGAACAAAGAAGGGGAGGGATAGCATATTTGTTGTCGTGGATAGATTCTCGAAAATGGCACACTTTATACCATGTCATAAAAGCGATGATGCTGTTAATGTTGCTGATTTGTTCTTTCGTGAAATTATTCGCTTGCATGGTGTCCCAAATACTATTGTTTCAGATCGTGATACTAAATTTCTTAGCCACTTTTGGAGATGTTTATGGGCTAAGTTGGGGACTAAACTGCTTTTTAGTACTACTTGTCACCCCCAAACTGATGGCCAAACTGAAGTAGTCAATAGAACATTGTCTACTATGCTTAGGGCTGTTTTGAAGAGTAATAAGAAAATGTGGGAGGAATGCTTGCCTCATATTGAATTTGCTTATAATCGTTCATTGCATTCTACTAGTAAGATGTGCCCTTTTGAAGTTGTGTATGGTTTCCTACCTCGTGCACCTATTGATTTGTTGCCTCTTCCATCTTCGGAGAAGGTTAATTTTGATGCTAAACAACGTGCTAAATTGATTTTAAAAATGCATGAGTTAACTAAGGAAAACATTGAGCGTATGAATGCCAAATATAAACTTGCTGGAGATAAGGGTAGAAAACATGTTGTGTTTGCACCTGGAGATCTTGTTTGGTTACATTTGCGTAAGGATAGATTTCCTGATTTGCGCAAATCAAAGCTCATGCCACGGGCTGATGGTCCCTTTAAGGTGTTAGAGAAAATAAATGATAATGCATATAAACTTGAGCTGCCTGCAGATTTTGGGGTTAGTCCCACTTTTAACATTACAGATTTGAAGCCTTATTTGAGTGAGGAAGATGAGCTTCCGTCGAGGACGACTTCATTTCAAGAAGGGGAGGATGATGAGGACATCAATACCATTGTTACACCCACAGCCCCTGCTGCTATACATACTGGACCAATTACTAGAGCTCGCGCACGCCAACTAAATTACCAGGTACTTTCGTTTCTTGGTAATGATTCTAATGTTCATGAGAATATGATGCTGCCTAAATTGGATATATTTGTTTTGCTTACAAATGAAGGGCCTAGCTTGGAGAAGGATGAACATTGGAGCAAGAACAAGCATGGAGATGATGGCATGCGCAAGGGGAACAAGAACAGAGTTACAAGTGATGATTTCAGGTCTTTAAAGCCTCCATAACGAGCGCATGAAGCCTTGGACGAAATATACAAGATGTCACTTCATAAATTTCGTCCAGAGGCTATTATAGGTGCTGCGTCACCTTTTTATTGGGCTAGGCCCATGTAATTTCGAAATACATAAGTATAGGCTATTTTTAGAGTCCGTATGTGTGGGGAAACAAGAGATAGGGTTGATTTCGGACCCCTCCACCAAGGGCCACGAAATTCCCCCTCTCTTCCTCCATATATACAGCCCTTAGGGCACCGTTTAGACTTTGGGTTTTGTTTAGATTAAGAGTTCGCCATAGCTGCAACTTCGCGTACTTCGTTTGTGTTCAACGACCAGACAAAGGCGTCACAGAACCCCACCTTGATCAATAAAGCTTTCATCTTATATTCGCAATATCCAGATTGCAATCTTAGTTTCTTGCTTGTTCTTCGTTTGCTCGCAGGAGACAGACCCTCGTGGTCAGGTTGATTGTGCTCCGGCGTGGTCAATAACCTTTCGGAGTTGGTTTAGCGATTGCTAAGGCGCGACGTCCTCGCACGTTCGTAGTTGGATCGTCAAAGTCGACTTCCACCAAAGCGATATCCATCATCTCATCGAAAGACGGGACACCTTTGCCTCTATCAGGGGTATATATAGCCTCCACACAAAATCTAACAGTTACACACAATTTACCAAACTCGGTGGGACCAAATCAACAAACTTGGTTGGACCGATTTAGTAAACCTAGTGACCTTAGGGTTTTTGGTGGGACCGACATCCAGCTCGGTAGGACCGATATGGTTAGGGTTAGGGCATAACATAATCTCGGTGAGACCGATTACACAAACTCGGTGAGACCGATTTTGGTAATAAGCTTTCCAGAGAGTTGGTCAGGTAAACTCGGTGGGACCGATTCGCTCATTTCGGTGAGACCGAAATGTTACGAAAGGGTAACAGGGAGTTTACATTGCAATCTCGGTGGGACCGTTCGCTCACTTCGGTTAGACCGAAATGTTATGAAGGGAAACAGAGAGATTACAATCCCATCTCGGTGAGACCGAGATCCCTATCGGTAAGACCGATTTGCCTAGGGTTTGTGGCAGTGGCTATGACATTTGAACTCAGGGGCGCCGGATAGAAAGAGTCGGTGGGACCGATTTTGACTTTGGGTTTAGGTCATATGTGGATGTGAGAAAGTAGTTGAGGGTATTTGGAGCATATCACTAAGCACTTGAAGCAAGAGGCTCATTAAGCAACACCTCATACCTCCTTGATAGTATTGGCTTTTCCTATAGACTCAATGTGATCTTGGATCACTAAAATGTAAAATGAAGAGTCTTGAGCTTTTGAGCTTGAGCCAATCCTTTGTCCTTAGTATTTTGAGGGATCCACTTTCATCATCCATGCCATGCCATTCATTGAGCTTTCCTGAAATATTTTTCTTGGAATAGCATTAGCTCAATGAGCTATATGTTGTTATGAATTACCAAAACCACCTAGGGATAGTTGCACTTTCAATCTCCCCCTTTTTGGTAATTGATGACAACATATAGATCAAAGCTTCGACAAAGGATAATAAGATTGAAAAACATCATCTCTTTGAGAAGTATGTGATAAGCAAGAGCTCCCCTAAATTTGTGCATAGTTTGAGATTTGCTTTGGACTGCAAATGCACAAGGAATTAGGCTCATGGGTTACTCTTCCATGTCACATACATCTTGGTGGAGTGCTAAAAATAATAAAGATTGAATACATGCACTCATCACCAAGCAAAGTGAATGATCATATAAGGATAGGTAAGATAATATCATCTAACAAGCATAAGTGTAGCTGTAGCTTATGATCAAACACATGATCATCAATGTCTCACAAGTAATAGCATAGTATCTCAAGCAATCAAAAGCAAACAAAGTTTAGCCACCAAAGCAAGAGAGAACAAAAAGCAACACACTCTCTCTCAAAGCCTATGATCTATACATTTTTCTCCCCCTTTGGCAACAAGTTACCAAAAAGTTCATAGAAAATGCATAGTGCTAGATCGACTCTCAAGCTTGATCTTCAGGTGGTGGTGTAGAGATGGCTCCTTGGACGAAGGCTTCAGTTGATGTGGATGGAGCTGGAGGAGTTGGTGCTGGAGCTGGTTGCACTGGAGCTGTAGGAGCTATAGCTGGTGCAGATGATGTGGCTCTGGTGTCTGTCACAGGCACTGCAGCTGATCTCTGAGATCTAGGCACTCTGGCAAATGCATCAGTGGTTGTCTTGCCCTTCCTCTCCTGCATGTCATCCTGGAGCTGCTCCACAACTGACTGAATCTCAGTTACCTTGACATCTAGATCATAGAATTTTTGTTCCATGATTCTTTCCAGGCTCTCATGGTTTTGAGTTAGGGTGGCCAACCCCTTCTCAATCCTCAGTGTTGATGCTATCAAGTAACCAAGCTGCTCCTGCTTGTTCTTCAAAAAGTACTGAGATGCCTCCTCTTGAGTTGGCATCTTGGCAGCCTTCTCTTTCTTTGCTTTCTCCTTCTCTTGAGCTTGTACTGATGATGGTTCATTCTCATTCATCACAACTTCATTGTCCTCAAAGTCTGGATAGATAGCAAAATGTTCTTTGTCCAGCAAGTATGTGCCTGTGCCCATCTTTGAGTTAATCAACTCCTGAATCTGTGGGGCATACCCACAACTTCTCTTCTGGTCTGCTGCTGTCCTCTTAATGGTCTCAACAATGAGGCTCATGACCTTGAATTTTTGTGGCACATCAAACAAGTGCAGCAAGTTGATAGCATGCCCTCTAATCATGTTGTGGTCACCTGAATTGGGCAATAGAGTGTGCCTTAGAATCCAGTTGATTGTTGGCAGCCCTGACAGAAGAAAATGAACTGACCCAAACTTATGTGTCTCAACTGCAGCATCTGGGATTTCCTTGTACATATAAGCCATGGTATTGTGATCCATCTTCTTCTTGGCATAGACATCCAAGTCATCTTCACTCTCCTTTGGGGCATTGATCAGATTGGCCCATTCCTTTGTTGTTGACTGGTACCTTGTACCTTCAGACATCCAAACTATCCTGCCATCTGGATAGAAGTGTGATGTGGAGTAGAATTGCATAATGAGCTCATCATTACACTTTGTGAGCTTCTGCCCAACAAAGTCTGCAACTCCACAAGCAATGAAACTGTCTTGCACTCTAGGATAGTGTTCTTCATTCTCCTTCATGTAGGTCCAGTCGACCCACCTCATATCACATACTATAGGCTTCTTGTCCAATAGCACTGTCTCATAGAAATCCTGTTGTTCCTTAGTTTGGAACCTGTAATCAACAGCAGTCCTTCTTCTGATAGCATATGGATCTGACAGCCTCCGCAGTTTGAGTCCTGCATCCTTTCTTAACTTCATGTTCTTAGCCACAGGATGAGCATCATCGTGGTCTGGAATCTTGTGCTTTAGCTTCCTCAGGACTTGTCCTTCATCATCTTCCTCATCAGCAACTTCAGGCACTGGGGCCTTGTTCTTCTCAGCAGCTGGAATACTCCTGGTATTCCTCTTTGGTGCAATCTTGGGCTTGGGGGCAGCTTTGGGTGCTTCCTTGGGCTTTGATGTTGCAGCCCCTACTTTATAGCATCACCCATCAGCTTTTGTGCCTTGGGTGTTGGTGCAGCAACCTCTTCTTCCTCTTCCTCTTCCATCATGGAAGGCTTTCCAATCACTCTAGCCATGGTCTTTTTGACCCTTTCCTTCCTCTTCTTTCCTTCTATAGCTGGCTCTTTGGGATCAGGCTTTTCAGGTACTTGTGTTGATCCTCTGACCTTCAGCATAGGTGTCCTCTTGGCAGGGACCTTCCTATTGAGTACATGCTTTGTGTTCTTTGCTGAGGCATACTCCTTTTTGAGCACTACCTTTTTGGAGGTAGCCTCATCTTCTTCTGCCATATAATCCTCATCCTCAGATTCTGAGGTTCTCTTCTTCCTTGTCCTGGTGGCAGCTTTAGGCAAATTGCTTGGGGTGCTCCTGCTGCCATCATCTGAAGTGCTAGAGGGACTAGTGCCCTCACTCATGTGATTGTGCTCTTCTGACTTGTTCTGACTATCACTTTGGTCTGACATGCTGAAATCTCTGACTGCTGACCCTGTGAATAATTATAGATGAGATAGAATGGATGAGCATCACAAAATGCAAAGATTTTTGCAAAAGAATGATTCAAGAACTCAGTTTTCGTTTTCCACAGAAAGCATTTTGGATCAACCGATTTTCAAACTCGGTGATACCGAAGCAGTTTTGGAACCTAAACTGGTGAACTCGGTCGGACCGAGTCATAGTTCAGTGGCACCGAGACTGCTAGGGTTTCACAACATTTTAAAATTGGTCACACTGATTAGCAATTCTCGGTCAGACCGAGAGTTACTAGTGCAATGGCGGTAGCCAAATCGGTGGGACCGAGTTTTTCAACCCGGTGGGTCCGAGATGGTTTCGGCGGAAACCTAACCCTAAATTTTCAAATCGCATCTATTCTAAGGATTGTATTGACTGGATAGGAGTGTTTCAATCGTGGCAAGAATCATAATGAACACAATGTGCTAGGAATCGGACGGGGATAGCACTGTGATCGAGTCCATACCCTAGCTTGGCGATGAACTCGCTACGGTGGCAACAATGGGGGTGAATTCTGTTGACGGCGGCAGAGACTAGCGACAAGAGGCGGCTGGCGACGAGGAGACGATCCGGAGACCTGGTAGGCAGAGCAAGCTATGCGCGGGCGAAGAGATTCGGAGAAAGTTTTCCAAATTTTGCCCGTGAGTATATATAGCCCGACCCTGTCGGTGTGACCAAGTGGAACAACTCGGTGGCACCGAGATGCATAACTGTATAAAGTTACAGCAACTTGGTGTGACCGAAAAGTTCAAATCGGTTGCACCGAGATTGAAAACCTAGATCGACTAAGTGATTTCGGTAGGACCGAAATGGAGGAATCGGTCAGACCGAGAATCACAAAGAAGTTTTGGAAGTTTAAGTCTATGACGAATCGGGGACTCCGAGTGCTCCTCACACAGAGTGGTTCGAATCTGACTTGATCAAATTTTGTGATGTAGCATCAATAGAGTTTGAGACGAGAAAAGCATAGATAGCTAGAGAAGGTTCTTAGGCATTCTTGTCCATCCACTTGGCAAAAAGAAAAAGAAGCCAATCAATCAAAGCAACAAGTGGATGTCCTCGAATGAGTAAAATATGCAACCAACATGCTCACACAATAGAATGGCAAATGAAATATGTGGCAAAGCATGCACAACCAATTCTAGCATCTATCAAACAATTGGCGATGACTAGGTCATCTCTATATGAGTATATTGACTTAGGAGTCAAATGAGAACATTTGACCATAGGTCATACTCATCGTTTAAGCTCAAGTGGGGTTACCACTTTTACATAATGCAATGATGTGTTCACACCATTAGAGTTGCTTTGACTCAATTCTTAGAGTTAAGCTCCCCCTAGATGTGAGATCCCCCCTTAGAGGGATGAACTAACCTTGGGTTTTGTCGATGATGACTTCATGTAGGTGTTGAAGATGTGGATGCTCAATGTTGATGTAGATCATTTGGAGCAATCCTTTGGAGTGAGTTGCACTTTCAACATACCTACATGGGTTAGTCCCACAAGGAACAAACAAGAATGTCCATAGACATAGAGTGATGCTCACACAAGATGATGTCCATGAAATCATTAGGTTACCTTGTTCCTTGCCTTACCAACAAGAGGGTTTGTGACTCCTTAAACTAGTGCAAGATGTGGAAGTTGATTGCACTTGTCCTTGCCATAATAATATGAGTGAAGAATGTTGGCGGAGTCACCCTCAAGAACTCTCTAGTTTTTCTTCTTCGGGATCCACATCATCTTGATGGGAATCCTTGGAGTTATAGTTGTACTTGATGAAGTAGAACTTGACGTAGTCTTGGGAACCCACTTGACCAAGGCCTTAGGTGCTTCTTCAAATGCATCAATCTCCTCTTGAAGCTTGTCCTTGCCTTTGTTCTTGTGGTCTTGTGGTGGAAGATCATCTTGTGCTTGTGTTCCCTTGAAGTAAGTAGGATCATACTTCTCTTGCTGAGGAACAAACTTCATCTTGGGGTATTGATCTTCTTCCCACTCAACTCCATTGGCATTGAACTTTAGTTCAAAACCAACACCTTGATTCTTCCGGTGCCTTCCTAGCTTGCGTACAATTTCCTCGAATTGCTTACTCCCGGCAAGGCTCTTGTATACACCTTTTTCTATAATTCCCTTCAATAAGCTATTTTCTTGCTCAAGTGTAACTTGGCTAAGAGAATCATTAGTGGAATCAATAGAACTACTAGAAGCAACAATATTGGATTTGGCATTGTTATTGTTACTACTAGAGGAAGGATCTTTCTTGTACTTGTTACTAGACTTGACTTGAGGCATGCAAGTAGATAAGAGTAAATGCTTGGCAATGTAAGAAGAACTTTTCTTACGGAGATCATCATTGATTGCCTTTAAGAACTCATGCTCTTGATCAAGATTGAGCTTTTCAAAGCGTAACTTCTCATGAGCCCTTAAAAGTTCTCGATGATCTTCAAAGATAGTTTCATGAGCTAACTTAAGAGTGTTTAGTTGTTTAGTTAGAAGCTCAATCTTCTCCTTATCATTGTCATTCGTTTTATCTTAATTACCATGATTAATTGATGTTTCATCATAGTATTCATCACTAGAGTTGTCAACAAGTAAATCATCATCACCTAGCAAGTCATCTTCATCACTATTGAAATCATCATACTCGGGATGTGTTACCTTAGGACCTTTGGCCATGAAGAATCTTCCAATTCCTTCATTTGGTGAGTCAAATATGTCGTGGGAGTTGGTTGACACAAGTGCTAGACCGGCAATACCTTCATCTTGAGTATATTCGGAGTCGGAGTGATAGCTTCTCTCAGAGTGATTGTTGGAGTCGGAGCGGATACCCATTCACCAACATGAGCTTGATGTCTTCGTTTTGTGTAGCTCCTTGATGATTTGTCCTTCCTTTCCGAATCCTTGCTTCTCCGTGAGGGTCTTCGTTCATAATGATCATCTCTACTCCTCCTCTCTCTTGGTGGTGATTCTTATCTTTTGCTTCTTCTTTTTGGAGAATCTTCTCTTCTTTTGTAGGGTGTCGTACACTCATTGGAGTAGTGTCCGGGTCTCCCACAATTGTAGCAATTGCGCTCTCGACTAGAAGATCTTTTGTCATTGTAGGACCTTGACTTAGAGCTTCTTTCTTTGCTTCTACTCTTGTAGAATTTGTTAAAGTTCTTCACCATTAAGCTCAATTATTCATTGAAGGTTTGTTTCTCACTTGATGATGTGGGGGCTTCACATGAGGCTTTGTAAGCACCACTTGACTTGTTGTGAAGTTCCTCCTTATCCTTAAGTGACATCTCATGAGCAACAATTCTTCCAGTGACTTCCGTTGGCTTGATATCTTTGTAGTTTGGCATCATTTGGATCAATGTGCACACGGTATCATACTTTCCATCCAATGCTCTTAGGATCTACTTGATGATGAATCTGTCGGTCATCTCTTCACTCCCTAAGCCGGCAATCTCATTTGTGATAAGAGCAAGCCTAGAGTACATTTCACCGACACCTTCACCATCCTTCATTTTGAACTTGTCAAGCTGACTTTGGAGCACATCCAACTTGGATTCCTTGACGGAGTCGATACCTTCATGCATATCAATCAAAGTATCCCAAATTTCCTTTGCATTGTCAAGATGGCTGATTTTGTTGAATTCTTCGGGGCACAAGCCATTGAAGAGAATATCACAAGCTTGAGCGTTGTATTGCAGCATCTTCAATTCTTCCGCACTAGCTTCACGGTTCGGCTCTCTCCCGTCAAAGAATTCACCTTGCAAGCCAATACACACAATAGCCCAAATGGCGGGGTTATGTCCAAGAATATGCATTTTCATCTTATGCTTCCAACTAGCAAAATTAGTACAATCAAAGTAAGGACCTCTACGGTGATAATTTCCCTCACTAGACGCCATACTCTCCTAGGTTGTGAAACCAAGGCTATGACCACCAAAAGCTATGGAATCAAAGCAAATGGAGACCAAAGCTCTGATACCACTTGTAGGACCTTTAAGTATGTCTAGAGGGGGGGGGGTGATTAGACTACTTAACCAATTAAAAACTTAGCCTTTTCCCAATTTGAGACTTTGGCTGATTTTAGCTATCTTAGGACAAGTCAAGCAATCATCACACAATTCAAGCAAGCATGCAAAGAGTATATGAGCAGAGGAAATTAAAGCATGCAACTTGCAAGAATGTAAAGGGAAGGGTTTGGAGGATTCAAACGCAATTGGAGACACGGATGTTTTTGTCGTGGTTCCGATAGGTGGTGCTATCGTACATCCACGTTGATGGAGACTTCAACCCACGAAGGGTAATGGTTGCGCGAGTTCACGGAGGGCTCCACCCATGAAGGGTCCATGAAGAAGCAACCTTGTCTATCCCACCATGGCCGTCGCCCACGAAGGACTTGCCTCACTAGCGGTAGATCTTCACGAAGTAGGTGATCTCCTTGCCCTTACAAACTCCTTGGTTCAACTCCACAATCTTGTCGGAGGCTCCCAAGTGACACCTAGCCAATCTAGGAGACACCACTCTCCAAGAAGTAACAAATGGTGCGTTGATGATGAACTCCTTGCTCTTGTGCTTCAAATGATAGTCTCCCCAACACTCAACTCTCTCTCATGGGATTTGGATCCGGTGGTAAGAAGATTTGAGTGGAAAGCAACTTGGGGAAGGCTCGAGATCAAGATTCATATGGTAGGAATGGAAAATCTTGGCCTCAACACATGAGTAGGTGGCTCTCTCTCAGAAATGGTAAGTTGGAAGTGTAGGTTTGTTCTGATGGCTCTCTCCATGAATGAAGAGGAGGTGGAGGGTATATATAGCCTCCACACAAAATCTAACTATTACACACAATTTACCAAACTCGGTTGGACCGAATCAACAAACTCGGTCGGACCGATTTAGTAAACCTAGTGACCGCTAGGGTTTTCGGTGGGCATGCAACTCGGTAGGACCGATATGGTTAGGGTTAGGGCATAACATAATCTCGGTGAGACCGATTACACAAACTCGGTGAGACCGATTTTGGTAATAAGGTTTCCAGAGAGTTGGTCAGGTAAACTCGGTGGGACCAATTCGCTCATTTCGGTGAGACCGAAATGTTACGAAAGGGAAACAGGGAGTTTACATTGCAATCTCGGTGGGACCGATCGCTCACTTCGGTTAGACCGAAACGTTATGAAGGGAAATAGAGAGATTACAATCCCATCTCGGTGAGACCGAGATCCCTATTGGTAAGACTGATTTGCCTAGGGTTTGTGGCAGTGGCTATGACATTTGAACTCGGTGGCACTGGATAGAAAGAATCGGTGGGACCGATTTTGACTTTGGGTTTAGGTCATATGTGGATGTGAGAAAGTAGTTGAGGGTATTTGGAGCATATCACTAAGCACTTGAAGCAAGAGGCTCATTAAGCAACACCTCATCCCTCCTTGATAGTATTGGCTTTTCCTATAGACTCAATGTGATCTTGGATCACTAAAATGTAAAATGAAGAGTCTTGAGCTTTTGAGCTTGAGCCAATCCTTTGTCCTTAGTATTTTGAGGGATCCACTTTCATCATCCATGCCATGCCATTCATTGAGCTTTCCTGAAATATTTGTCTTGGAATAGCATTAGCTCAATGAGCTATATGTTGTTATGAATTACCAAAAGCACCTAGGGATAGTTGCACTTTCATTAAGGTATATTTTACTTACTCCACATGCATTGCTCTAGCTGCATGTATACCATGAATCTAGGACGCCGTTCAAAGAGGAAAGGAGTGGGGGGAAGTAGTGGGAAAAGTTGTATATAGCATGAATCTAGGACGTGGTTCAAAGAGGAAATGGAGGGGAAAAGTTGTATAGCATGAATCTAGGACGTGGTTCAAAGAGGAAAGGCATGGGGGAAAGTAGTGGGGAAAGTTGTATCGCATAAATCTAGGACGTGGTTCAAAGAGGAAAGGAAGGGGCGAAAGTACTAGTTCAAAAAGGAAAGGAAGGGTCAAGGCTGTAGAGTTTGAGCAGGACTAGATTTGTTGCGCTCACATAGGGAAAGGTGTATAAAGATAACAAAACTGGGACCAACACAAATATGCTCCTTGGTTGTTTGTTCTTTGTTGCAACAGACTGTGCATGACCACAGTACATTGGTAGATGCACATGGTGCTGGCGCGTCCACTGTCCCGTGCAACTCATTAGCTGTTAATCTATGGCCCTGTTTGGTTAAAAACTCCCTAGTCCCTACCTTCTTGGTTCCAGGGACTAAACATGGACTAGAGGTTATTAAATGACATGATAAAAGATCATGTTACCCCTAGTAATGAACTAATAGAAACAAGGTGCGATGCGTGGCAGGGGCAACTGTTGGAAAAAGTCCCAAAAAGACTCCCTCGGGGTCTTCTTTCTTTAGTCCCAAATGCCCACTTTTAGTCCCGAAAAGTCCCTCCTTTTGGTTTAGATGTGACTAACACGGAGTTTTTTTAGTCCCTACACCAAAATGTCCCTGTAAACAAACACCCTCTAATAATGCCGCTGGAAAATTCATGCAATGCCACAGTTAAAAGCAAATTACATGTTTAACGAATTTTATTGTTAATATAATCTCTATGTTAATATTAATCAATGCCACCGTTTGAGAAATGCTACTGTCTTGCTTTCTTTCCCATTTAGATAAGGTAGATGCTACTTTTTGTTGGCTTCTGTGTCATCCACCGTTATTGACCACTAATTGTTTCCTTTGCATTTCTGTGAAAGCAGGGTTATCTAATTCACCTCGTTGCCATTGTGACCTTTTGTTGCACTGCACAAAACACTTTTGTTTTAAGAGTGTTTTATGCAGTTCAACCAAAATGTCACACCGACAACGTTGCTTGATTGCTTGATCTTAGTGGAACTGCACAAGAGGAGATCTTACTTCCTATCCGTTAAGGCGAATTTGGTTCAGATCTTCTTCTTGTGAGTTGTTTGAATTCTGCATCATGAGAGGTTAGTACTAGCCTTCTTTCACATGATTCTACAGTGTGCTTTCATATGTTGTGCTACTTGTATGATAATGTTGCTTGATTTTAGTGAACTGCACAAATGGAGACAAGACTTCCAATCTGTATGTGCACTGTAATATCCCATTGAGGTAAGATAAGGATATTTCACAACTGCTGGCCAGTATTTTGCCACTTTCATCAGAAAATTAAGTTTAGTACTATACTTGGGCTCCCTATTTGACATGCCAAATCTTACATTGAAGGCGAAGCTTATCTGTTATTGAACCAAGTGATGAAGGGGAAGAACAAGCGGAAGAAAAACAAAAATCAACTCCTGGTGCTGTAATGAAGCACTGGAACTGTGATGACACAAGTAATGATATAGTTTTGCTTCTTAATTTATTGCTATGGTTGGAACGAGCAATTGTTTTGCCATTGATTTGATGCCATACGTAGTTATCTCTACTTGTGCAAACAGGGATCTTCTTTGAAGATACCATATATTTTAGTGGAACTGCACAAGAAGATGTTGGAAACATTAAACTAATCGAGGAGTATATAGTAAGCATGGCCACCCCCGTAGATAGCAATAGATGGTTCCCGAGAAGTGCTTCATCTGTATGATCTACACAATCAGCCTCCTGACAAATGTTGGTACTCACCCACTGATTTCATCCATATGATTGAGCTTTGTCATCTCTATTGGTGTTGTGCTACTGTTTAGATACTATCATGAAAAAGTGGTATTGTCCTTGAGAAGTGCTTTATCTGTGCTGTTTTAAATATTTCCTTTCCTTTTTTTCCGAGCAAATAAGGATCATCTTCCTCTAAAGAAGAATACGGAGTACGTGAAGTGACTAGTTCCGATTATGCCAGGATGAAGAAGCCTTGTCTATCTTCTCATCAGAAGGAGCAGTTGAAGGATGGTTACATTACTCCCCACAAGACCAAACTAACTTCAGCTCAGAAGGACTGAAAAATCTCCATTTATTGCTGTGATGCACAAGTACAATGTTGTTCTAGGATTCTTTCTGGTGAGTTCTTTTTTTCTAAAAGTGTGCTCTACATGGATCATGTATGTGCCTGTTGAAACTGTCAATTCATAGTACAGTTTGCTTTATACTAATCACTTTTTTGTATTTGTGCAAACAGGGGTGCTCAGCTTGATTTCAATGGGAACTGCACAAAATGTTCATGAATACATCGAATCATTCATTTCCACCACAAGAAAGGAGGTGCCCATAAGTTCAAGGCATTGCAACATATAATGGTGAAATCATACAAGCTACGCGCGAATTTGGTTGATTTTGGTGGAACTGCACAAAAAGAACAACTGGTTTATTTAGCACGAGGTGCCATGTCAATGTTTGAACTGATGGCAAACCCTGCCCATTCCACAATCGTAGGCATTTGATATTTTGGAATGGGACAACCTTGTCAAATTTTGCTCATTGATTTTAGCAAGATATGCGTTTGATATTTTTGAATGGGACGCCCTTTGCTGTCAGCAGCGGCGATCAATTTTTTCTTTATTCTTTAGTTGTGAAGTTAATATTGCCTCTGACATGTGAGTCACTAAGATGCATAATCATGGATTGTTTTGAATGTTCTCTACGAATTGCCAGGCCTGTGTGTTTGATTGCAATGTACAGAAACGCTAAAAAGCTGCTCAAACTCTTTGTACTCCTTCTGTTCCTTTTTATTTTGCACATTGTGGAAGTGCATACTTTTTTGTATAAGATTGGTCAAAGTAGAGATACTTTGACTGCAGACAAAACTTGTATGCAGACTAGAAAGGACCGGAGGGAGTACATGTGAAACTGCTGCAAACGTGGTGATCACCCTGGGAATAATGCTAGTACGTATTGTTTTGCATGTTCATCCAATGCCAGTGATACAGGAATTCGAACTAATCGAAATAAATTCATTCATACACGGTCGGGTTTCATATAAACATGCCGGATTTCATTACATTTCATACATTCTTCAACTAAAAAGGGGTGTTTCTGGCCGCATGCATCTCCCAGATGCAGAGGCCGGGGGTCATCCTCCTTTTCAAAAAAACACTAAAAAGGGGTGCACTGGAGGTATAATTAATTAACCGAAGCTACCCACCTGTGTCCTGCTGAGCCGAACAGAAGCTTCAGTGATTTAACTACAGGTGCAGTTGTGTAACTAACATGTGGCATGTTGGGCCCACGTGTCAGTCAGCCAACTGCACTAGCAGTTAAGTAGAAGCAGCGTTCTTCTCCAGCGTAGCTCTCCGACTCCACGTTGCCGCCAAGAAGCTAACCGGCCGTCAATGGTCAACCCGCCTAGCTTGGCTACAACCGGAGGGTAGCAGCAGTGGCCTTACTTGGACCCGAGCGGCGGCGACCTACCGTGTTCTACTCTTCCTCGTTTTCTGTGTGGCGCGGCCTCGTTAGCAGTGGGGCGGGGCCTCGGCGGAGCCGGCGATGCCTCTGTCTTGTTGCCAGCGGGCAGCGCCTCAGCGGAGCGGTGGAAATCCCCCCCCATGTTGCAGGCAGGGTGGGGCCTCGGCTGAGCCGGCGATGTCCTCTGCCTCGTTGTTGGCGGGGCGGGGCCTCGGTGGAGCCGGCGGTGTCCTCTGCCTCGTTGTTGGCACCGCGGGGCCTCGGTGGAGCCGGTGGTGTCCTCTGCCTCATTGTTGGCGCCGCGGGCCATCGATGGAGCAGGGCATCATCGACACCAGCGGAGGGGGACTCGTCGGAGCCGGCATTGTCCTCTGCCTCGTCCTCGGTCTCGCCAAACATCGCCTCGCCCGCTTCATGGCCCTCTTTGCTAGCCTCTTTGTAGGCGGCCGCAGCCTCCGCCACCCGCATGCGGTACCGCCAATGCTCGAGACGGCCCTTGCGGGCGGAGCGGTACGAGTCGAGCAGCGCCTCCTGCTCCGCCCGCTCCGCGGCGATCTGCTCCTCCGCCTGCAGGTGCTCCTGGAGTAGATGGTGTTTGTAGGCGGCGTCGGCCTGCGCCTCCCAGAACTGCTCCTCATGCATCTGCCTCACCCTGTCCATATATTGGGCATGGGCCTCGCTGATGGTCATGGTGCAATGCACCGGCGAGGATGGCGCGGAGGAGGGGGTTGGCGCCGGATCGTCGACTACCATGTTCTCCATTGGGACGTCGTTGTCCTCCGGCTGCCTGCTGGCCAGCCGGTCGGCAGCAATGGCTGCTATCTCCTTGTGGTCCGTCGTCCGCCCGTCCTGAAGAGCGCTGGAGCACGAGGAAGCCATGGTGGGCAGTAGTGGTGTGGACAGGAGAAAGGGAACGGATGCGGTTGACTGCGGCTATGGCCGGCACAACAGTTTATATAGCAATGGTGGGCGGGCGGAGGGACGGACGTGTGGCGCCGGAGTAGCCGCCTCGGCAACCACGTATTATTAATGTGTGCAGCAGATGGACGGACGGACGACACTTGTGTCAATTGAAGGTGGAGCAATCGCCTGCACCGGGAAGCGAGGTGGCCAGCGCTGACTGTTTCGGGCGGAAAGCGCGCGCGAGCGAGGAGATGACTTTACTTGGATAGGATGACAATGGGGACCCACCAGCTCCATAGCCTCACGTACGCAAGTGCCTCCTTATTATATATATATATATATATATATATATATATATATATATATATATATATATATATATATATAATTTATTTTGCTTCCTGCTGATTTCCTGACATCACGGTCCCACACCATTTTCGACCTATGTACTCCCTCCTTTCCGGTTTATAGGGCTTATCTCAAAATTTTAGTTTTCCATTTTATAAGGCTCAATTTGGTTGTTTTCCATCACATGTTCAGATTCCAAGGTGCATTAAATCATTGCATGAAAGTATTAAGAGAAAATTGACTAATGCATGTACTTTATGCATGCATGCATTGCAATTAATGCATTGATAAACATAATTTTTTGAGGACAACAAGAGCATTAATTAGGTGCTTTTGCAAAACTACAAAAAGTATTCCACCACTCGCCATCTACCTTGATTGGTGAGATTTTTGAATTGAGCATTATAAACCGGAAAGGAGGGAGTAGTCAATAAACGAGAGAATTGCACAAGAAGCGGCCGACAGCTGGGACCAAGCAGCTCGAGCAGTATTTGTGTTTTTGAGGTGTGAGCACTGCAGAGTTTTTCGATGTTTACCCCAGATATTAATTTTTCTCCTCTGAACAACAACGAAAACATCGCTGCAGGTATTAACTGGGCGGGTTGTGGCCCGTCTAGCCCAGGCCAGATATCTAGCCCATATATTAATTTTTTTCAAGCTGAAAATGGCTAGCCCAGCTATACTTTTTTTAGGAATACCCAGGCAAGGTCAAGTTGTTATTCTCCGCCCCGCTGGGCTGCAAATCTTTCCTACGAGGGATGCATTATGCTTAACAAGAAAATGGGCTTTAAGAAATAATAAATGGGATGTAATTATAAAAACTGGGTAGTAACTATAAAAAAATGCACCAAACAGTGATTACTTTATAAAATATTATTTTTGGAATATTGAAAATTTTAATTTCATTAATTGTTGCGAGCGGAATGTTTTGTTGGATTTTTACGCAATATAAATTTATATTGAAATTGTATTTAATCTGACTAGAAATTTCGGGATAAAAATATTCGGATCCCATCAAAATGTGGGAAATTTTATTGAATTCTATTTTGAACGGTTGGTTGAAATGGGTTGTACTTTTTACAAGCTGTAAATGGGCTGTAGTAAATTCCATTAGAATTCAAAAAAGGGCTACACATTCTTACAAATCTCAAATGGGCTATAAGTTCTCTGCCACACAGTTCTGGCCTTACTAAGTTGACGCGTCCCCCCAAAAAATCAGAGTTGACCGCGCCAAGCGCAGCCGAACCAGTGAACTGTCGTACTCCTCTCCGCGTGTGCATCCACTGCCGCGTCTTCCTCGGCTCCGCGTCGTCCCTTTCCTAACCCTCGTCGTCGTCCACCGTCGTGGTGCTCTTGGCGCGGCGTGGTCAACATGGTCAAGGAACGACTTCCATCGGACATGGACTGTACGTGGAGAGGCTGACAGCTGGGTCCACGGCAGTCGGAAGGAAGTGCCTCCTTATTACGCGCAAAATAATTATTCCTCCACCTGACAGCGGGACCCATCGGATGGGCCACCGTATTTCACGAAAAAAATGATTCGCTCCCTGACTGCTAGGACCCACGAGCTACGTCTTCGCACGCAAGGAAGTGCGTCCGGGAAAAAAAATGATTCGCGCCCCTGACTGCTGGGACCCACCAGCTACATCTTCGCACGCAATGAAGTGCGTCCGAAAAAACGATTCGCCCACCGACTGCTGGGACCCACCAGCTACACCTTCGCATGCAAGGAAGTGCGTCCGGGCAAAAAAAACGATTCGCCCCCCTGACTGCTGGGACCCAGCTGCTATACCTTTGCACGCAAGGAAGTGCGTCCGGGCAAAAAAACGATTCGCCCCCCTGACTGCTGGGACCCAGCAGCTACACCTTCGCACGCAAGGAAGTGCGTCCGGGCAAAAAAAAACGATTTGCCCCCCTGACTGCTGGGACCCACCAGCTACATCTTTGCAGGCAAGGAAGTGCCTGACAGTCGGGACCCACCTGGTCGAAGCATACATAGTGTTTTTATCCTGGTCGCGAACATGTACGTACATACTGGTCGATGTAGAGGCGCGCACGTGTCGTAGTAGAGGCGCGCACGTAGCATGTACACGTACGTACAGCGGCCAGGGTGCAAGAAAGAAAATACGGCCACGTATGTGTACATATGGGCGGGGTCTCGAACGCCTAGTCGCGCATACGTACGGCAAGGGCACGTGTTCATGGGGAGGCAACGAAATGCGTCGTGTTCATGGGGAGGCAACGGAATGCGTCGTGTTCATGGGGAGGCAACGGAATGCATCGTGTTCATGGGGAGGCAACGGTATGCATCGTGTTCATCAGGAGGCAACGGAATGCGTGGGAGCCAACCGGCTGGGTCGGAACGGAATGCGTGGTCGTGTTCATCGGGAGGGCTTGGACGGAACAGGCGATGGAAATGAGGCATGGCGTACCGCACAACGGAGGAAACAGACCTCCTACGTTCGGAACGGGGTCCTGTTGATCGGGGGGGTGTGGCGTACCGCAAAACGGAGGAAACGGACCTCCTACGGTCGAAACAGGGGTCCTGTTGATCGGGAGGGGTGTGGCGTACCGCAAAACGGACGAACCAGACCTCCTACGGTCGAAACGGGGGTCCTGTTGACCGGGAGGGGTGTGGCGTAGTGCAAAACGGACGAAACGGACCTCCTACGGTCGAAATGGGGGTCCTGTTCATCGGGAGAGGTGTGGCGTACCGGAAAACGGGACTCCACGAGATACTGTTCATCTCCACCATCGACCTCCTCCAGCCTCCATGGGCTACCGTCGACCTCCTCCAGCCTCCACGAGCTCCTGTTCATCCAGCCTCCACCGCGCGCTACTCCACCGGCTACTGTTCAACCACCCCTCCACCGTCTACTGTTCATCCAGCCCTCCACACCACGGGGTCCTGTTCAACCACCCCTCCACGACCACCCCTCCATCGTCTACTATTCATCTAGCCCTCCACACCACGGGTTCCTGTTCATCTAGAGGCAACGCCACCACTCACTGTTCATCCAAACCCCCCCGCAACGCTCACTGTTCATCCAATCGATCGGCTTCAGTTCGCAGCAGTAGCGCAGGAATCGCTCCATCGGGTTCAGTTAACAGCCATCGATCGATCGCTCGGGTTCAATAATGCGTAGCCTGCAGTGCAATCGCTCGGGTTCAGTTAGAGCCCAACGCCTCGCTCGGGTTCAGTTAGAGCCAACGCCTCGCACACACGCGCGTACCTATATGAGAGAAACGCGCATCGCTCTCCCACCGTAACTGGCAACTCCCTGAAATTTTCCTCCCCCCCGCTTCTACCACGGTTTTTCCCGTCATGGACGACCCAAAGAATGTCATGCAGCTGCATCTCCGTCATGATTTTTTGTCATAGAAGTAGGAGCCCACCACATCTATGATGATACCGGGTTTTGTCACAATTATCGTCATAGAAGTGTCATATGTATGACAGAAAAAAATCGGTCGGCCCAAAATGTCACGGACGTGTCTTTTTTTTGTTGTGTTTGTGCAGTTCACCAAAAGGTCGCAATATCAACGAGGTGAAATGGATAGCCCTGTTTGCAAAAAAGAGGTAGAAAGGAAACAATTACTGGCCAATAACAGATGATGACACATGCGATGACAAAAATGAAGCATATTCCTTGTCCCAAGGGAAGATCACAACACAGTTGTGTTTGTCTAAAACAGTGTGAGGACGAGAATGCAATATGGAAAGTACACCGGACGAGCTACGTTTTGGGCAAAGAACTGTGGAAGATCCACATGCAGCGACGTGGGAAGACGGCAGTGGAGCAAGGCCGGAGGGGATACCTGGAGGTCGTCGGGATGTAACTAGGTGAGTGGCGGCGGGCGGAATATGCGAGCAGGTGGCATAGGCCCTGCCGCGCCGGAGCTTGGTCAGAGAGAAAGGCGTGTACCACAGATCGGGACGTTCTGCCTCGACGCCGTCGAACGGAGAAACGATGCACTTCCTCCCTTTCCCCTGGCGGACGGAATGCGGCCGGATCAGTGACCAACGGTGAGAGAGAGAGGCCACTGCACTCCCTTTCCCCCGGTGGATGAGATGCCGCCGGATCAGTGACCAACGGTGAGAGAGAGAGAGAGGCCACCGCAGCCTTGTGTGAGATACTCTGAAGAGCGACAAACCAGGCAGGCATGCTCCATTGTATATAGTTGAGCGGACTACCTTTTTATCCATAAAAATCAGTTTTATATTCTGTGTACGTGCCATTGAGCACTATAACTTTATTTAAAAATAACGCGGCAATGCGTCAAGTCGAACTTTGTTTCGTGCACGCGTGGTACACGACCTCCCTAGGTAAACAACCGCTACAGGCGTTCAAATTAGCACGTGGGCTGCCATTTCGTAAAGAAACGAGCTCCACCGTGTACCCGCGTGGGTGTGGCTGGGCATGAAGCGTGAGTACATGCACGGTGCACCTATTCTCTTCTTGTATACGTACACCACCTACGTGGGGTTGTGTGAGAGAGATACAAACCTAGAGAGATATAGTGTGTGGGTTCTTGAGAGTTTTTTTGGGGGGAGGGGTCAATCAAAAAATGTAACATATGCAATGTGTGTGAAATAGAGTCCTGGATATAACATATATATAGAGGGGGCGATCCACGAGAAGGGAGTGGAGGTATCATCGGCTTTAGGTGTCCATAGAATCGAAGAGAGGGATGATGTGTGTGTGTGTGCGCGCGCGCGATTGATAAAGAGTGCCATCGAATTTGTGTGTGCCCATGTCAAAGATATAAAGTGGCTGGCCTACTGGAATGTGAGAGGGGTCATGTGCAGTTTGTATCTATGGCATGGATACCTACCTGCAGCGCTCGACTATCGGTGTGTGGTGGGGGAAGAGGGAGGCCCAATTAACTATAGAGGTACAATGGCTGGTATATGTGTGGAGGAGGAGAGATGCCTACCTCATGTATTAAGGAGATCGATCTACTTCATGTATTAACGGAGATCGATCGGCATCCATGCATATGTTCAGGAGAGGAATAAGGTGAGAGAGAGACAGAGCTAGAGTGTTGGAGGGTGTCGGGGGATGAACCCTAGGCAGGCAACGGAACCCGGATCCTCTTCAAAAACAATGGGGCTGGCACCGCCCCTCAATACCGGCACGCGCTTGGCTGGGTCGCTCGACCCGGCCGAGCCCCGCAAGCCGGCCAGACTCGCCGACCCAGCAAGACACGGCGACTCGGCCACAACAACCAGAGCAAGACAGCCGAACCCGGCACGACCAAGGCTTCCTCAACAAGCTAGCATCACCTGTGGCGTGCTACGCAATCCAGCCATGGGTCAGCTCCCGTCCCATCCAGGCCGTACAATGGGGCGAGTCTTCAATCAGCGATGACCGAGGCAACAGTGCCCTGCCCATGCCTCTGGTCAGCCGGAGCGTCGCAACAGTGCCCCTCACCTACCCACTGGCTAGGGCCAGTGTGGCTACAGTGCTCCCGCCCTCACCGCTGACACCAGGAAGCGGCAGCCTGACGGATAGCACTGTACACGACCCGACTCGGCCACGCCCTGACGATCGACAAGACGATGCACAGTCCCCCTAGGCATGCAGGGCCCGCACCTAGGGGAACCCGGCGAACCACAAGCCCTCGGCGGGACCCAGCCCGGGTTCCCGGACACCGACAATACGGACCCACCGACCTATAACATTACCATTGTACCCCTGGGGGGTTGGTCTATAAAACCCTCCAGGAGCCCATGATCATACAGGCAAGCAAGAAAGCAGAGAACGCATACGAGAGGAAAGCGAATAAGCATAGGAGTAGCCACCAAACAGCAACACCAGAGAGAAGGATCAGCCCAAGCCTTGGCCAGCTTGCTTCCTCCTCCATACAGCTCCAGGAGCGACATTGTACTATCGATCATCCAACTACACTCGGCAGGACTAGTGGTATTATCTCTTCGGAGAGCCCCGAACCTGGGTATGTCCAGCGTCCCGTGCCCGCTCATGCCAACCTCGCCTCTGGAGTCCACCAGCGCCCTCGAGCCTCCTCCTCTCTTTAGCCATCCCTTGGCATCTGCCGTGCGCCCACCACGACAGTTGGCGCCCACCGTGGGGCAGCTCAAGGAGCTAGTCGGGAGCATGCTTCAGACGGGCCCCTTCTCCTACACTAATGAGTCCGTCGCATTGGCGGATGATGTCGTCGGCGTGCTGACCGATGCATCCGCGGCCGATGAGTACCCCAGCGAGGTGCTCAGCTACTTCGACTCTCCCCTCTCCCCCGGCAGCGGCGTTTCCGCCGGGGGAATGGACATCCATGTGGAGGTCTTCGTCACCGGCGACGGTGCCTCCTCCTCGTCGAGCAAGACGAGGAAGGCTGCCGAAGCCAGGGCCATAGCAGAATGGACCAAGCCGTCCAATCCATTGCACACCGCGATGCAGAGCCTCCGCATCCCCATCGGCACCGACGTCGATGCCACCAACATCGCTGAGGCCCGAACCCAGCTCGAGGAAAGGCGCCAGCAGATGCTGGACCTGTCCGAGATGCTCGCCGCCACTCAGCATCGCCTGGATGCCACTCAGCTGGAGCGCAACGCCGCCTATGGGTTCACGCTTGCCGTGGCCGAGCCAAGCCGGGTCGCCGACGTGCGTTCCCGGGGAGGCGTGATCGGCCAGGCCCTCGGCACCGTCCAGCCGTCTACGAGACCCCAGCGAAGAACACGTGCGCCGCCCAGGCAGCCGCGGCCGGCCTGGACCAGCTCACGGGTGAGGAGTTGAAAGAGCGCATCAGGCGGATGCGCGAACTCCTCCACGCTGCCAACACCCAGCAGGAACGCCTCAACCAGCTCGCCAAGCCGGCGGGACCCGGATCCGCTCGCCTTGGCGGGCCCGGCGAACTTCTGCACACCGCTTCCTCGCCACCCAGCGAGGCACACTCCGGCAGTGTCCGGAGTCGGCACGACCCGGCCGCTACGGCCGCCGGCGGATTGGGCAACGAGCCCGTCCCAGAGATCCAGCGCGGACCAGGCCAGCATGGCCGGCGTCCGGCTCCAACTGACCCGGCCCCTCGTGGCCTGGCCGCATGTCGACTCGGCCCGCGCGCCATCGACCAAGCCGACGCTCGCCACCTCCTCGATCAGCTCGCTCGCTCCCTGGAGGTGGAGGACAGCGGCGCTATCGGGCCGGCGTGCTTCGGCCCGCGTGTTGGGGGTTGGGTGCGACATATGCCAAAGGATGGCTTATCATGGTGGGAGCGAGTAGAACGTCGCCGGTGCCAGGAAACGGAATGAGGCGAAGACATGCACGCCGGCGGATCTTACCCAGCTTCGGGGCTCTCCGAGGAGATAACACCCCTACTGCTGCTCTGCGAGGTCTCCGCATGGTCACTAAGGCAGAGTGAGTACAAGGTTGCTCCTTGAGCTGTATTCTGGAGGTAGGAGAAGGCAGGGCTAGCTCTCTCCTTCCTATATGGTCTGGTCTAGTGCTAATGGATTCAAACCCTTTGCATGGGTGCCCCGGGGGATTTATATTGGCCTACCCCCCGAGGGTACAATGGTAATCCGGCTAGGCGCGGGTCCCAGCCATCTGTCTATCAGGCCGTCGTCTTCTCCGCCGACTGCTGGGGCCCGCTGACTGGCGGGCCCTGCCGACAGGCCCGACACTGTAGCTGTGCTTCTAATGACGCAGGCTTGGTCATGGGGTCGTGACAACAGTGCCGCCGCTTGACGGACGATCACTATCGCCATTCCCCGTCTTGTCTGGTTAATGGCGTGTGGGGCCCGTGGGAGGGGCCGGCCGACTCCAGGGGGCCGACTCCCACGGGTCCGTCTTTGGGGCATTCTCGCCGTCTTCTATGCTCCCGCTGACGGGCGGGTCCCGCCGTCTCTGGTCGTACAGATAGGCCAACATGGGCACAGTGCGCCGCCCACTGAGGCTGAGGTCAGGGCAGGCATGGCGACAGTGCCGCACCACGATGGAGATCTCCAGCGATATGGCGCACTGTAGCCATACCAGTTCCTCGTAAGAAGGGGAGACATCCACGCTGTGACCGTACCCCGCCCCGTCTATCGTGGCAAAGGTAGGAGATGGGTGGAGTCGCGGGCCGACTCTCTATAGCCGGCTTCCCCGGAAGCCGCCGGCCATGAGTCGGCTAATCTTGGAGCCACGTCTGGGACTCGGCTAATTTTGGAGTCGCGTCTGGGACTCGGCTAATCTTGGAGTCGCGTCTGGGATTCGGCTAATCTTTGAGTCGCGCCTGGGACTCGGCCAATCTTGGAGTCGCGCCTGGGATTCGGCTTGAGGGGCGCAGCCTGCCCCGATGTCTTGAAAGGCTCTAAGGCTCGAGTTAGCCTACCCGTGGCCCATTACTCCGACAGTAGTCCCCGAAGCTGGTGAGGCTCCAAGAGTGATATGTTGTGGGGCCTCAACAGTTTCATTCTTCTGGTGGTGGAATCTGGGCTTTGCTCGCCGTCTTCCTTCAGGCCGACTATCTGGAGTCGGACTCGCAGAGGGCTGGCTTGCTTCGAAAGGAGTTCGAAAGTCGTGGCGGGAAACCAGGCGGCGTGCCTGATACGCTTCCCCGCGGCCGCCTGCCACGGCCCTGTCGCGTGGCGCCACGCGGCGAGGACAGTCTGCCTACCCACGCGCGCGACGGGACATGCCATTAGGCGGGGCCCGCAACTACCGCGCCTCGGCGCGCGAACGGATCTGTTGCGGCCGTGGGGACGGTTGGGCTTCCCACGTTGTTACTACGCGTAGTAACTTCATGGGGTAAATCATGGGGGGGCGTGGGGGCCCGCACGCAGTTAATCCCACGCCCACCTCATCGGCTTCTCAGCCTATGAGGCTATAAGTAGGCGGGGGGAGTGGGGCGGCAAAGCACGCGCGCCCATCTTCCCTGCTCCCCCGCCTCCTGTTGCCTCCTTTGCCTCCTTTCTCTTTCTTGCCGTCGTCACGCCGAACCACACCGAGCCCGCAGCGATGAGCTCTTCCTCCGCCGCCGCGGCTCCTGCCGTGCGCTCCGGCATGTGGGACGGCTCCGAGGTGGACGACGACCTCATCGAGTTTCTACGCAAGACGCGCCGCCTCCCCGGTGCAAACCTCGTGCGAGCCCGCGCCGCGCCGGCGAGGGAGATATCGCCGGCGCCGGGGGAGGGCGAGCGGGTCATATTCCGCTCGCACCTCATGCGCGGCCTGGGGCTGCCAGCGAGCGGCTTCTTCCGCCCCTTCTTGGAGTTTCACGGGCTCCAGCCGCACCACCTCACCCCGAACACGGTGCTGCTGCTGGCTGCCTTCGCCACCCTGTGCGAAGGCTTCCTCGGCGTTCTCCCCACCATCGAGCTGTGGGGAGAATTCTTCCAATCCAAGCTCGGCACGCATGTCGCCAGCGTGCCGGCCCAGTGCGGCGCCTTCATCGCGATGCGGCGATCGACAGCCGACAATCCATTTCTCTCCATTCTGCTGATCAAGTCGGTGAAGATGTGGCAGCGCTCTTACTTCTACGTGAAGAACGTCGCCCCAGACGGCGACTGGGTCAATCTGCCGCCTTATGAAGCCGGCGCACCGGCTGGGAGGCTCCCCAGCTGGTCTCATCGAGTCAAGACACTGACTCCCGTCGGAGCCGCTGCCATGGCGCGACTTCGAGTTCTGACGCAGTCAGAGGGCCTGGTCGGGGCCGACTTGCTGGCCGCCTTCATGGTGCGCCGAGTCCTCCCTCTCCAAGGCCGGCCTCATCTGATCATTCAGATGAGCGACCACTGGGACCCGAGTCGGATGTGCACCAGGGAAATGCCCCGTGCCGAAGTGGCGAACATGGTGAACCACATCGCAAACTGCGAGCTCGCGGCGGACTGGCAGTTCGGCAAGGAGCCGTACTCGCGTGCCAACCCTCCTCCGGTGGTAAGTCACATTTCTTGTTGCTTTGTTTTCTTTGTAGCCGAATCTGACTTCTGATCTTTTTGGTTTCTTTGAGTCAGAACCCCCTCATTCAGCCTACAGCCGGCGTCACAAGACCGCCTCGTGAATTCGTCCCTGACCGAGCGGAGAGCAACGTCGACGACCCTGACTTGGGGGCAGCGGCAATGGAGGCCGACGCCGAAGGCAGAGGGGGAGGAGCGGGAAGCGGCCTCAGGCCCTCGTCCACCTTCACCGACTGGCCTGAAGACGATGCCGAAGGGGAAGTTGCCCTGCGCCACCAGCCAAGGGTCGGCCAGCCAGGCGCGAGTTCTTCCGCCGGCTTGGCCGGTCAAGGCGGCACGAAGAGGCGCCATGCCGGGCCGAGTTCGCTCGGCGGCAAGCCGAAGAAGTTCAAGGGGGCGGCCGCCGCGACCAAGCGGGCGGAAGCGGCCGCGAAGGCCAACCGCTTCCGCAAGGAAGTGAAGAGGCCGCCTCTGGTTTTTGCGTAAGTGTTTCTGCCTTCGTCTTATTTTCCTTTAGTAAATCTTTGTCCGAGTCTTTTACACTCCTTCCTTGCTTCAGGGCTCCCCTTACCCTTGAGAGGGTTGCCGCCCCCTCCGTCATGGGGTCGGTAGAGACGTCTGCCACCACTCGGCGGATTGACCCCGCCGCTGACCTTCGGGAGGCGACAGAGCAGAACGCACAGGAGAGGCGCGACGAGGAGGAGGCCGACCGTCTGGAGAAGGCGGAGGCCGAGAAGGTGGCGGCCTCCGCCCAGAAGAAGCTGGAAGAGGCCGAAGCCGCCATTGCAGCCAGACGGCGAGTTGAGGAGGCCGCGCGCCGCCAATCGGCGTTGCATGTCCTCCCGCTGTCTTCCGCACCGCCGCCCCCGGAGTTCATGGGGCAGACTGGAGAAGCCGACGCTGAGAATCCCAACACGGAGAAGGAAAGCAGTGATGCCTCCATGTTCGATACGCTCGTGCCGCCACCGCCGCCTCCGCCGCCGTCTGGGAACGCGCATGGTAAGCAGCCAGCAGGCCCGCCGGTGCCGCCGACTGAGGACGAGGCCGTGGCGAGGCTGCTCCTTCAAGTCGCCTCGCCAGCGCGCTGCCGCCTTGAGAAGGCGAGTTCGGCGCCACGGCCCCTAGAGACCGGTGCCGCCAGCTCAGCCATCCCAGACGCCGAGGCGACAAGCGCCACGCCCGTTGGATGGGTGCGAGGAGGCGGCACAGGTCCGCTAAACCAGGCCCTCCTGGACGTCCAGGCGAAGCTGCGAGCCGAGGGCGACGCCCTTCAGAACTGTACCAAGGCGCATCTGGCATCGCGAGCGGCCGTCTGGGTATGCTTCTTCTTTGATTCCTTTT
This sequence comes from Triticum aestivum, assembly GCF_018294505.1. Lineage (NCBI taxonomy): Eukaryota > Viridiplantae > Streptophyta > Magnoliopsida > Poales > Poaceae > Triticum > Triticum aestivum. Next base: position 172,165,390 of record NC_057795.1, read on the forward strand.
TTTCTTGTTCTTCTTTGTGGGGGCGCGCCAGCGCACCCACTGGGTGTAGTCCTCGAGATTCGGGCCGGCTGCTGAGCAAGCGGTTCGGAACTCCCTCTGGCGAGTTCCAAGTATTTATCTTTGTCTGAAATGCTTGTTGCAGGAGTATCACAACCTCCGCGTCACTGCCTTCAACCGCAATGTTGAGGAGCTGGGCAAGCGGACCGCCAACTTGTTAGAGAGCCGGAGTAAGTTCTTCTTCTTTTTTGCGGGGGCGCGCTGGCGCACCCGCGGGCTGTAGTCCCCGAGATTCGGGCCGACTGTTGAGCAGTCGGGCCGGATCTTCCTGGCGACCTTCTTTACTGACGACTTAACGTCTCTTTCTTTTGTTTTTTCTTCTTTTTCGCGGGGGCGCGCTGGCGCACTCGCGGGCTATAGTCCCCGAGATTCGGGCCGACTGCTCAGCAGTCGGGCCGGATCTTCCCGGTGACCTTCTTTGCTGACGACTTAACGTCCCCTTCCTTGTTCTTTAGGGGCCAACGCCACTCTTCCGGAGCAGCTGGGCGAAGCCAACACCGCCTTGCGCGTCAAGGGGGAGGAGTGTAGCAAGCTTGCCATGGAGCGCGACCTGCTGGCTGTGCAGCTGGCCGATCAGAGGGAGCTGCTTAAGAAGGTGCAGGACGAGGCCGAGAAGAAGGAGGCCGCTCTCTTGGCCGAGTTCGAAAGCGAGCGCTCCTCCTGGACTGACAAGGAGGCGCTGCTGACCTCCGGCTTCCATGAGATCGAGGACATCGTCGACGGCGAGTTTCTTTTCTTTTCTTTCTTTCTTTGAGCTTCCGACTATGGGTCGGGCTGACTTCTGATTTTTCGACTTGCTTCTTTTTTGTCTTGGCAGACTTCTTCCCTGGCCACTCGCAGGCAGTCACACAGGCCATCCAGGCTGATCGCGAGGCGCGGAGGGCAAGTGGCGCGGAGATCGCCGCTAACGCCCCCCTGACCATCGACGAGCAGCTTCTGAGCATCAAGGCCCGTCTTCGGCCGGCCCATCGGGTGATGCGCCGGCTTCAGCGTGCCGGCGCCCAGGCGGTTGCCGCTCTGTGGCCAGACATGTCGGCTTTGCGCACTGCCAGTCGGACCGCCGACTGGCTGGAGGTCGCAGCCGGCCATCTGGAGGCCTGGAAGGGTTCCTCGGCCCGGGCCGGAGCACGCCAGGCCTTGGAATTCGTCAAGGCGTGGTATCCAGGGCTGGACTTGGACCGTCTGGCCGCGTTCCGGTCAGAGGCCCAGGTGGAGTTGGTGGCTGTGGAGGGCGCCCTCGTCGAGCGTGCGGCGGCGATCGCCGACTACACTGATACCAGCGTCTTCGTCCCCGAGCGGCCTGCAGGCGGCGAGGAGGTGCCGCCGGAGTGGTTCGGGATGAACCCAGACTACGACGAGGACTCGGCGGAGGTGATTGGCTCTAGCACCAAGGAGGAAGGCGAGGCGGAGGACGAAGGCGAGACGGAGGTGCCAGAAGACGGGACGGGCGACCAGCCTCAGCTCGATCGTGCCTCCAGCAACGAGTCGCGTCCAACTGGGCCGACTGCCCTTGGTGAAGATCAAGCCGAGATTATGGTGTAGGCTGCTGCTCGGCGTTGTACTTGCCGAGCCAAGATTTCATCAGCTGGCAGCTCTCTGTTTACTAGGAACTTGAGGATGGGCTGGACCCATGAGGGTGCTGCTATTTCTTCAATTGCCACTATTGTGACTTGGACAAGGGGGCCTGGGCTGGGAGGCGGCGGGCTGGAGTCCGCGGCCTTTTGCTGGATAGACGAAGTCCCCGGGCCGACTGGCGCAGTCCTCGGGCCGGGTTCTGAAGTCCCCGGGCCGGCTTCGACTGCGGTATTCTTGGAGCCGTCTGTGAGAATTCTCGTGCCGTCTGCTGGTGCTCTTGAGTCGGATCCCACTTCTTCGGGGGGAGCCAGCACAAAAATGGAGTCTGATTCTGGTGAAGGCTTGATAGACGGCTTGAGGAGGCGCTGAAGGGCGACGCCGGATGGTATTGCTTGGCGGGTGGAGCCGACTCGTGCCAGGGCGTCTGCTTGGTCGTTGTCATTTCTTGGCACGTGAAGGAATTCGCACCCCTCGAAATATCCGCTGAGTTGCTGCACCAGGAAGCAGTAGCTCGCCATGTTTGCATCTTTGGCAGCCCAGTCGCCAGATGACTGCTGGACCACCAAATCGGAGTCGCCATAGCACAGGATCCGGCGGATGCCGAGTTCTTTGGCAAGCCGGAGCCCGTGAATGAGCGCCTCGTATTCGGCAACATTGTTGGAGGCGGCGAAGTGGATCTGCAGTGCATACTTGAGCTTGTCGCCTTTGGGGGAGGTGAGGATGATACCGGCTCCCAAGACGGTGCGCATCTTGGAGCCATCAAAATGCATCCGCCAATGAGTGGAATCGAGCGCTGGCGGCAGGTACTGGGTCTCGGCCCAGTCGACGAGGAAGTCGGCCAGTGCTTGCGACTTGATGGCGGTGCGGGGCTGGTAGTAGATGGTGTAGGGAGCCAAATCTATAGCCCATTTGGCCACTCGGCCTGAAGCATCTCGGCTTCCAATGATCTCGGACAGTGGAGCTGTGCAGACGACATTGATTGGATGCTCTTGAAAGTAAGGCTTCAACTTCTTGGCGGCAAAGTGCACGCCGTAGCACATCTTCTGGTAGTTGGGGTAGTTCTGCTTGGAGGTCGACAGTACCTCGCTCAGGTAATATACCGGTCTCTGGACAGGGAGCACCTTGCCTTCCTCCTTGCGTTTGACTATGATGACTGTGCTGACTACCCGGCTGGTGGCGGCAATGTATAGGAGCATAGGCTCTTTAGGAGTCGGAGCCGCCAGCACAGGGAGAGTAGTCAACATCTTCTTCAACTGGAGAAATGCTTCATCCGCCTTGTGGTTCCATTCGAAAAAGGTGGTCTTCTTCATCAGTTGGTACAAAGGGAGAGCCTTCTCGCCCAACCGACTAATGAATCGGCTGATGGACGCCAAGCAGCTAGTAAACTTTTGCACATCTAGCAGTCGGCGGGGGACCTCCATCCTCTCGATGGCCTTGATCTTTACAGGGTTGCACTCGATGCCGCATTCGAAGACCAGGAAGCCAAGGAGTTGGCCGGCTGGTACTCCGAAGACGCACTTCTCAGGGTTGAGCTTGATCTGGAATCGATGCAGGATCTCAAAGGTTTCCTTGAGGTCTTCCAACAGTGTTCCACGATTTTCCGTCTTCACCACCACATCGTTTATGTAGACGTGGTCGTTTCTGCCGAGTTGCTTGAGGAGGCACTTCTGCATGCAACGCTGAAGGGTGGCGCCGACATTCCTCAAGTCGAACGTCATGGTCAGGTAGCAGAAGGCTCCAAATGGCGTGATTAAGGTAGTCTTCAGTCTGTCTGCCGGGTTCAGCTTGATCTGGTGATATCCTGAATATGCGTCTAAGAAGCTCAACAGCTCGCATCCGGCTGTGGAGTCTATCACCTGATCAATTCTTGGTAAAGCAAACGGGTCTTTGGGGCAAGCTTTGTTGAGGCTTGTGTAGTCAATACACATCTGCCACTGCTTGTTCTTCTTCAACACCAGGACCGGGTTTGCTAACCATTCTGGAAAAAACACCTCCATAATGAAGCCAGCTGCTAGGAGTCGGGCTATCTCTTCCCCAACAACTCTTCTCTTCTCTTCTGACAGGCGGCACAAGGGCTGCCTGACGGGTTTCACATCAGATCGGACATGTAACTTGTGCTCAGCGAATTCCGTCGGTACACCTGGCATGTCTTTAGGGGACCATGCGAAGATGTCTTGATTCTCACGGAGGAAATCGACGAGCTCGCCTTCCTATTTGCTATCTAGGTTTGCACCTATGACAGCGTGCCTCTCTGGGTGCTCCGGGTCCAAAGGTATCCTCTTTGTTTCTTTAGCCGGCTTGAACGAACCCTCAGCTTCCGACTCCTTGGGGCCAGGTGACATCTCTGGCTGCTTGTCGGCCATCGCCACAACCCGATCAAGAAGCCGCCTCTCAGCTGCGATCACCAGGGACTCGGCCAGCCGACTGCTCTCAGGCACGCAAGCGGATGACTTCTTGTAGTCGCCAGCTACGGTCAGAATCCCCTTGGAACTTGGCATCTTCATCTTGAGGTAGGTGTTGTGGGGGACCGCCAAGAACTTGGCCAAAGCAGGTCGACCAAGCAATGCTTGGTATGGGCTCTCGAGGTCCACTACTTCAAACCAAACTGGCTCTCGGCGGAAATGATCTTTGTCTCCGAAGAGGACGTCTATCAGGATCTTGCCGATTGGCGAGCAGGAAAGGCCAGGTACAATGCCGTGGAACACAGTTCGGCTGTTCTGAAGCTGTCTTTGCTTGATTCCTAACTTCTCCATGGTATCCTTGTACAGGATGTTGATGCTACTGCCTCCGTCTATCAACACTCACGAGAAACGAGCGGCCCGCCTATCAGTGGCCAAGGTGGCACTCAAAACCAAGGCGTAGGAGCCCGGATTCGGCATCACCTCTGGGTGATTAGCTCTGCTCCAACTGATAGGCTTCTCAGACCAATGCATAAACTCCGGAGTATCTGATGCTACTGCATTTACTTCTTGCTGCTGCAGCTGTCTGCTGTGTCGATCATCAGCCACACTGGTGAACACTACACCGTGCTCTTCCGGGTACTCATCTTGTATGGCGCCGACTGGCCTGGCAGCCAGCTACTGGGGCGGCGATGGAGGCAAGCGGCCCAGCAGGCGGAGGAGGAAGAAGGCCGTCTCCCTTGGCGATCCTGGTGAGCCAGTGGCATTTCCGGGTGGTATGGTTTGACGGCTTTGCACCGCTGTGGAACTTGCAGGGACCGTCTAGAGTCTGCTCATAAGAGAAGGCCGGCAACCAGTTAGACTTGCCGCCTTTCTATCGCTTCGTCGGAGGCTGCCCCTCCGACTATTGGTCTTCGACTGTCGCAACCTGCCGGCTGCTGGAAGCCGGCTGCGGGGTCTTGCGCTTGTGATCGCTCTGTTGTTGTCGCCGACTGGCGTCTCCAGCCGGAGTTCTGGGAGCCTGAGGGGCTACCTTGCCAGTCGAACTAACTTGAATTTCCGTCTTCATGGAGGAGTCGGCCGTGGCATACTTGTCTGCTATGACTAGCAGCTCGTCGAGGGTCTCCGACTCGTCGCAGAGGAGCCTGTGCTTGAGGAGGGTGCCTTCTCTGCACCCGGCGGTGAAGTACTCGATAGCCTGAACCTCGTGCATGCCCTCGTAGGAGTTCCGAAGCTCGCCCCAGCGAGTGAGGTAGTCGCGAGTTGACTCGTCAGGACCTTGCACGCACAAGGAAAGATGGCGCGGCTTGGGGGGTCGCTTGTACGTGCTTGTGAAGTTGCGGATGAAGGCCTCGGTGAAGTCGACCCAGCTGTTGATGCTGCGGGGCTTCAGGCTGTTCAACCACGTCCGGGCCGTGCCCTGGAGCATGAGGGGAACATACTTCACAGCAACGCGCTTGTTGCCGTTTGCTATGTTGACGGCTATGGAGTAGTCAACTAGCCAATCTTCCGGCTTCATGGAGCCGGTGTACTTGGGCGTGTCTCGGGGGAGCGTGAACCCTTTAGGAAAGGGCTCATCTCGGATGCGGGGTCCAAAACAGGGAGGACCCAACTCGTCTTCTTCTTCAAGCGCCAGGGATCGGTGGAGTCGGTCGATCCGGTGGCGGGCATCATTCTCTCCAACTCCCTCTCGGTGGCCAAGGCGGTCGCCGAGAGTCGGATGTTCAACAGCTGGCGGGGAGACTCGCCTTTCTCTTCATGGTGGGGGAGGCAGATAGTCGCCCTGCCATTCCACTGCTCTTGGGCGGCCGTCTTGGTCGCGCTCGATGGTGATGCGAGTCCGACTGTGGCTGACAGCCGGATCCTTGTATTTTCTGCCGCGGACACCGCCAGTCGGTGTCCGAGATGTCGCGCCCTGATCTCGGTGGGGAGGCGAGTCGTCGTTTCGTCGTTGCGGGGCCTCTGTGCGGCCGCCGGCTTCATTTTGTGCAGCAGCCGCTTTGAGGAGCCGCTGGACCCGCTCGGTCATCAGGCGGCGCTCTTCACCTTCCAAGTTGTCTAGCTCGTCCACCGCCGCCTGGGAGGCGCGGATGTTCTCCGCAGGCGTAGCGTACACAGGGCGATCTGCACCGAATAGGCTGGCGATGGCCACGCCGCGTTACCGGACCGTGCCTAGGCGGCTAGGCCCAGTCGGGGCCGGCGAGCCACCCACAGCGCGATCCATCTCACGCTGGTAGGCTTCTGACAAGCGTCTCATGCTTGCCAGCTTCTTCGCACCTTCGACGATCTGCAGGCGGCGCGTCTCCAGGGTTTCGGCGTTGGCGTCCTCTGGAATGGGCGCGGTCAGGTCTCGTAGAGCCGCGTCGAGTGGGTCATGAGCTTCCTCATCGGAGTGCTCGCCATGACTGATGACTAGCACCTCCATGACGGCACTTCCGCCGCTCTCCTCGTGAGGGAGCGGCTCGTCGTAGACCACCACGTTGGTGGGGAATGCATCAAGCGACTCGGCGTCAGAGTCGACCAACATTGGGTCGGTGGAGCCTACGGACTCCAAATCCATGGCAGGCTCGCTGGTGACGTGGAGTTGGTCGAGGAGGCCCGCATGGAGGCTTTCGGGGCCGCCCGTGCCTGTGTCGGATGCAGGCTCGTCGGTGATGCAAACCTCACCAAGAAGATCGGCAAGGCATCTCGCTGCGCAGGCATCGTTGATGCCTTGCAGCGCGTCAGGGCAAGCGCCATCGGGCGTGCCGGGCTGGCTACGCTCGCTGGGGAGGAAGAATGTTCCCGTCCAGAGCAGGTCTTTGGACGACGGTGCACCTCGCCCCACGGTGGGCGCCAAATGTCGGGGGTTGGGTGCGACATATGCCAAAGGATGGCTTATCATGGTGGGAGCGAGTAGAACGTCGCCGGTGCCAGGAAACAAAATGAGGCGAAGACATGCACGCCGGCGGATCTTACCCAGCTTCGGGGCTCTCCGAGGAGATAACACCCCTACTGCTGCTCTGCGGGGTCTCCGCATGGTCACTAAGGCAAAGTGAGTACAAGGTTGCTCCTTGAGCTGTATTCTGGAGGTAGGAGGAGGCAGGGCTAGCTCTCTCCTTCCTATATGGTCTGGTCTAGTGCTAATGGATTCGAACCATTTACATGGGTGCCCCGGGGGGTTTATATAGGCCTACCCCCCGAGGGTACAAGGGTAATCCGGCTGGGCGCGGGTCCCAGCCATCTGTCTCTCAGGCCGCCGTCTTCTCCGCCGACTGCTGGGGCCCGCCGACAGGCCCGACACTGTAGCCGTGCTTCTAATGACGGAGGCTTGGTCATGGGGTCGTGAAAACAGTGCCGCCGCCTGACGGACGATCACTGTCGCCATTCCTTGTCTTGTCTGGTTAATGGCATGTGGGGCCCGTGGGAGGGGCCGGCCGACTCCAGGGGGCCGACTCCCACGGGTCCGTCTTTGGGGCGTTCTCAGCGACTTCTATGCTCCCGCTGACGGGCGGGTCCCGCGTCTCTGGTCGTACAGATAGGCCGACATGGGCACAGTGCGCCACCCACTGAGGCTGAGGTCAGGGCAGACATGGCGACAGTGCCGCGCCACGATGGAGATCTCCAGCGATATAGCGCACTGTAGCCATACCAGCTCCTCGTAAGCAGGGGGAGACGGCCACGCTGTGACCGTACCCCGCCCCATCTATCATGGCGAATGTAGGAGATGGGTGGAGTCGCGGGCCGACTCTCTATAGCCGGCTTCTCCAGAAGCCGCCGGCCATGAGTCGGCTAATCTTGGAGTCGCGTCTGGGACTCGGCTAATCTTGGAGTCGCGTCTGGGACTCGGCTAATCTTGGAGTCGCGTCTGGGATTCGGCTAATCTTGGAGTCACGCCTGGGACTCGGCCAATCTTGGAGTCGCGCCTGGGATTCGGCTTGAGGGGCGAAGCCTGCCCCGATGTCTTGAAAGGCTCTAGGGCTCGGGTTAGCCTACCCGTGGCCCATTACTCCGACACTGCGCATCCGGGAGGAGCCCTTCCCCAAAGGGTTCATGCTCCCCCGCGACACCCCCAAGTACAACGGGACGGTGAAGCCAGAAGACTGGCTCACCGACTACACCACGACCATTGGCATCGCCGGTGCCAATTGTCGTCTCGCCGTGCGCTACACACCGCTCATGCTCCAAGGGTCAGCCCGCACGTGTTTGAACAGCGTGCCGACGGGCAGCATCAAGACGTGGGTTGACTTCGAGGAAGCCTTCGTCCACAACTTCATGGGGACCTACAAGTAGTCCTGGCCATGGGTAGCCCGGCCCGAACAGCCCAGCCCGAAAAAGCCCGACCCGGCCCGGCCCGACGCTGCTCCCGGGCCGGGCTCGGGCCTAGATTTTGAGCCCGAAGGCCGGGCCGGGCCGGGCCTGGGCCCATCATTGTCATCTTTTCCTGAAGGACGGGCCGGGCCAGCCCGAAGCCCGACAGGCTTTTATATGTTTGGGCCGGGCTCGGGCCCCAGAAAATAGGCCCTATGGCCGGGCCGGGCCAGGCTTAGGCCTGGATTTTTTGCATCGGGCGTGGCTAGGCCCGGCCCGAAGCCCGGCCCAGCCCGAGGTATGGCCAGGTATACCTACAAGCGGCCCGTCCGCCCTAGCCAGCTCGCCATGTGCCGCAAGGGCCTACGGAGACCGGTCGAGAGTTCCTCGCACGCTGGACCAAGCTCCGGAATAGCTGCGAGGGCGTCCATGAAGTCCAGGCGATCCAGTACTTCATCAGCGCGTGCCGAGACGGCACCCTCCTCAAGCACAAGCTCTTATGCTCTAAGCCGGCCACCATGGCCGTGCTCATGGTGACGGCAGACAAGTACGCCAACGCCAACTCCGCCATGAAGATCCAGGTGGTGCTGGATGAAGCCGGCAAGGCGAAGCTGGTTCCCCCTCCGAAGACGGCCGGCGAAAGTAGCCGGCAGCATCATCATCATAACAACAAGCGCAAGGCCGACCAGCCGACGCAGCATCACGACAACCGGCTCATCGCAACCGCCGAGCCCGCGGCGGACCCAGCGGCGAAGCGCCGGCAAACCGGCAAGATGGCATGGCAGCCCGCCATGAGCTTCGAGCAGATACTCGACGCCCCTACAAGCACCACAGCGCCGCAAGACCCTCCACGCACATGCTTCGACAGTGCGCCATCACCAAGTGCATCATGAGGGACGACATCCCGCCTCCTCCGGCTCCGGCTCCACTCGCGGGACAGCCGCCTCCGCCTCCACCGTCGCCACCAGCTGGCGGCGCGATGCGCGATGACGCCTACCCGGACCAGAACGCGGCCTACGTCGTCGTCACCAGCCTCGACGACGACAAGCGCAGCGAGCGCCTCCGTCGTCTACACCGTTGTCCCAGCCAAGCCGGAGTTCATGCACTGGTCGGATCGCCCAATCACCTAGACCCGGGAGGATCACCCGACAGTCATGCCGAGCCCGGGTGGTTATGCCCTCATCCTCAACCCGACCATCGTCGCGCGGCGCACATGCAAGTTCTCCCGAGTCCTCATCGACGGCTGCAGCAGCATCAACATCCTCTACTGCGACACGATGACCAAGCTCGGCCTCAAGGTCGAGGACCTGGAGCCGACCTAGACGATCTTCCACGACATCGTGCCCGGCCTCTCCTGCTCCCCCATTGGCCGGGTCTGGCTCGACGTCCTGTTCGGTGACAACAGCCACTTCTGACGTGAACCGATCTGGTTCAAGGTGGTGGACCTGTCCAGCGCGTATCACGCGTTGCTGGGCCGGCCCGCGCTCGCCAAGTTCATGGCGGTTCCCCACTACGCTTATCTGAAGATGAAGATGTCGGGTCCCAAGGGCCTCATCACCATCACCCGCGATTACCGCAAGTCCCTGGAGTGCGCCCGAGACGGCGCCAAGTTGGCCGAGTCGCTGGTCATTGCCGAGGAGCGGCGCCAACTCGACCGGATGGTCGCCCTGGCAGGCGAGGCCTCCGCTGCGTCAATCCCGACCCTGGACCCGACCGACAAGGCCTCCTTCAAGCCCTCCAAGGAGACCAAGAAAGTGAAGCTCAACCCGGAAGACCCCAGCTGCAGCAAGTACGTTGTCGTAGGCGCCCGCCTCGACAACAAATAGGAAGGCGAGCTCGTCGACTTCCTCTGTGAGAATCGGGATATCTTTGCATGGACCCACAAGGACAAGTCGGGTATCCCGAGGGAGTACGACGAGCACAAACTTCACGTCCGCAAGGACGCCAAGCCTGTCCGTCAACTCCTATGACGATTTTCCGAAGAGAAGAGAAGAACCATTGGTGAAGAGGTCGCCAAGCTTTTGGCGGCTGGCTTCAAAATGGAAATGTTTCACCCCGAGTGGCTGGCCAATACAGTCCTCGTCCTGAAGAAGAACAAGACCTGGCACATGTGTATCGACTACACCAGCCTCAACAAGGCTTGTCCCAAGGATCCGTTCGCTCTCCCGTGGATCGACAAAGTCATCGACTCGACCGCCGGGTGCGAGCTTCTATCGTTCCTGGACGCTTACTCTAGCTACCACCAGATCAAGCTGGACCCGACCGACGCCCTAAAGACGTCCTTCATCATGCCCTTTGGGGCGAATTGCTACATCACCATGTTGTTTGGCTTGAAGAACACCGTCGCCACCTTCCAACGCTGCATGCAGAAATGCCTGCTACCGCAACTCGGTCGCAATATCCACGTGTACGTGGACGACATCGCGGTGAAGACCAAGCAGCACCTCACGCTCCTCGATGATTTGAAGGAAACATTCGCCAACCTCCGCGAATACAAGGTCAAGCTTAACCCGGAGAAATGCATCTTCAGCGTCCCGGCCGGAAAGCTACTCGGCTTCCTCGTCTCGGAACGCGGCATTGAGGCGAACCCGGATAAGATCAAGGCCATCGAGCGCATGCGCAAGCCGGCTCGGCTGCGCGATGTCCAGAAGTTCACCGGATGCTTGGCCTCAGTCTGTCGGTTTCTAAGCCGGCTGGGAGAGAGGGGGCTACCCCTGTACCAGCTGATGAAGAAGATGAGCCCGTTCGAATGGAACGGCAAGGCAGACGAGGCCTTCCAAGACCTCAAACGCATGCTCTCCACGGCACCAGTCATGGCCACACCGACCGACAAGGAGCCGCTGCTGCTCTACATAGCCGCGACCTTGCGGGTCGTCAGCACGGTGCTGGTGGTCGAGCGACCAGAGAAGGGCAAGATCCAAGCCGTCCAACGCCTAGTCTACTACCTGAGCGAGGTGCTCTCCATCTCCAAGCAGAACTACCCGCTCTACCAGAAGATGTGTTACAACATGTACTTCACCGCCAAGAAGCTAAAGCAGTATTTCCAAGAGCATGTGGTCACAGTGGTCAGCACGGCGCCTATCGGAGAAACCATTGGGTGCCGGGATGCCTCTGGCCGGGTCGCCAAGTGGGTGATCCAGCTAGCCGGCCACACCATCCTCTACGAGCCCCGCACCACGATCAAGTCTCAAGCCCTGTCCGACTTCCTCGTCGACTGGACCGAGACCCAGTACTTGCCACCACCCCCCGACTCGACGCATTGGCGCATGCACTTCGACAGGTCCAAGATGCGACTCGGCTTGGGGGCCGGCATCGTACTGTTGTCCCCGACGAGCGACCGACTCCGCTACGCGCTCCAGATCCACTTCACCGCCTCCAACAACGTCACCGAATACGAAGCCCTTGTGCACGGCCTCCGGCTTGCCAAGGAACTCGGCATCCGGTGCATCCTGTGCTACGGCGACTCGGACCTGGTGGTGCAGCAGTGCTCCGGCGAGTGGGACACCCGCGACTCAAACATGGCAAGCTACCGCTTCCTCATCCAGAAGCTGTCCGGATCCTTCGAGGGCTGCGAGTTCCTCCACGTCCCATGCCCGGAGAACAAAGCAGGCAACACGCTCGCCAAGATTGCCTCGACGCGACAAGCCATCCCGTCCGGCATCTCCCTCGAGCACTGATACGTCTCCAACGTATCTATAATTTTTGATTGTTCCATGCTATTACATTACCCCTTTTAGATGTTTATGGGCTTTATTTTACACATTTATATCATTTTTGGGACTAACCTACTAACCGGAGGCCCATCCCATATTGTTGTTTTTTTACCTATTTCAGTATTTCGAAGAAAAGGAATATCAAACTGAGTCCAAATGGAATGAAACCTTCGGGAGCGTGATTTTTGGAACGAACGTGATCCAGAGGACTTGGAGTGCAAGTCAAGAAGAATTCGATGAAGCCACGAGATAGGAGGCCACACCCCCCTCTAGGGCGCCCCCTGTCTTGTGGGCCCCTCGGGCGGCCATCGACGTACTTCTTCCTCCTATATATACCTACGTACCCCGAAAACATCTAGGAGCACCACGAAACACAATTTCCACCGCCGTAACCTTTTGTATCCGCGAGATCTCATCTTGGAGCCTTCGCCGGCACTTTGCCAGAGGGGGAATCGACCACAGAGGGCTTCTACATCAACATCCTTGCCCCTTCGATGAGTTGTGAGTAGTTTACCACAGACCTACGGGTCAATAATTATTAGCTAGATGGCTTCTTCTCTCTTTTTGGATCTCAATACAATGTTCTCCCCCTCTCTTGTGGAGATCTATTCGATGTAAACTCTTTTTGCGGTGTGTTTGTCGAGATTCGATGAATTGTGGGTTTATGATCAAGTTTATCTGTGAATAATATTTGAATCTTCTCTGAATTCTTTTATGTATGATTGAGTTATGTTTGCAAGTCTCTTCGAATTATCAGTTTGGTTTGGCCTACTAGATTGGTCTTTCTTGCCATGGGAGAAGTGCTTAGCTTTGGGTTCAATTTTGCGGTGTCCTTACCCAGTGATAGAAAGGGTTGCAAGGCACGTATTGTATTGTTTCCATCGAGGATAACAAGATGGGGTTTATACCATATTGCATGAGTTTATCCCTCTACATCATGTCATCTTGCTTAATGCATTACTCTGTTCTTATGAACTTAATACTCTAGATGCAGGCAGGAGTCGGTCGATGTGTGGAGTAATAGTAGTAGATGTAGGCAGGAGTCGGTCTACTTGTTATGGACGTGATGCCTATATACATGATCATGCCTAGATAATCTCATAACTATGCGCTTTTCTATCAATTGCTCGAAGTAATTTGTTCACCCACCGTAATACTTATGCTATCTTGAGAGAAGCCTCTAGTGAAACCTATGGCCCCCGGGTCTACCTCTTATCATATTTTCTTTCTATCTACTTTTATTTGCATCTTTACTTTTTGCATCTATATTATAAAATACCAAAAATATATTTATTGTATCATACTATCTTTATTAGATCTCACTTTCGCAAGTGGCCGTGAAGGGATTGACAACCCCTTTATTGCGTTGGTTGCGAGTTCTCAGTTTGTTTGTGTAGGTGTGTGGGACTTTTTAGGAGCCTCCTACTAGATTGATACCTTGGTTCTCAAAACTGAGGGAAATACTTACGCTATACTTGCTGCATCACCCTCTCTTCTTCGAGGAAAACTAACGCAAGCTCAAGACGTAGCAAGAAGGATTTCTGGCGCTGTTGGGGATATAACTATTTGTAAGCCGCCTAGGAGGGGCCGGGTTATGCAAAGAAGGTTTACCAGAAAGAAGCCCAAGGCCAAACATGAAGATGGCGGTTCAGTAAAAGGCTTAAGGCCCACAGGCGACTTAAGGCCCGTTGTAGTAAACCGCCATAATGGCATGACTTGTATCATAAGGTATATTTAACTAGTCACCGAGCTGGATACTGTTTATAAGCCGGCCGGGACTCTGTAAGCCACAGGGCGTCAACCCGTGTATATAAGGGGACGACCTGATGGCAGCTTGGGGAAAGAAACAACTCATCGAGAGCCAGGCATAGCGTATCTCGTTCCCTGGTCATCGAAACATCAATACCAACCCAACTAGACGTAGGCCTTACCTTCACCGTAAGTGGCCGAACTAGTATAAACCATCTCGTTTCCTTTGTCCCGTTTAACCCCTTCAAGCTTCCTAGTTGCGATGGCTCCAAAACTAAGTCCTTTCACGAGGACATCTGACGTGACAATTCCACGACAATTGGCGCCCACCGTGGGGCCAGTGCACGGTGGATTTGAGTTCTTGAAGGGCAACTTCAAAGGGATCAAGAGTTATGTAACGGGCCGGATGACCAAGAGTCGTCGCGGCAAGATCTACATCAACGATGAAGGCTGGGGCCCCGACGCCGGCTCAATTGAGTACGGGTACCGGGTCCCCTTCGGCGGAATCCACGTCTTCATCGGCCGGATCGGAGAGCCGGGACCTGAGTCGGACAGCGGCACCGACCTCATCGAGATGGCTCAGCGTGCGAGGAAGATCCGGGCCAATCCGTCATAAAGCGTGCTTTCGTGGGCTGCATCCATGGAGTGGAACTTTCTAAAGGATCCAAAGATGATGGTGAGACGGATGTCCTCTCAGACGGTGATTCGTCCGCCGGTTCAACGGATTCGTTGTATCAGGTGCAAGACGACGTGCTTGGGGGCTGCTCCGATGGCATCAGTATTCCGGACCCCCATGAGCCGCCAAGATGGGCAAGAATCTTCATGGCTGGGACTCAGCCCAACGCTAACTCTACGACTGCTGCAGCGATAACATCCGGAATAGGGACAGCCGGGGCAGGTGGCCCTGTGCGCCCGCCGGCTCAGGTGCTGATAGAGCTCATGGACAAGCTTACGGGCCTGTTAACCGCCACGGTGATCCCTGCGAACAAAGATGAGCATGACGTAGAGGTGGCACGGGTGCGTGAGGAGATAGCACAGGCCAAGGAGGCCTTGGCAGCTGAGGATACTAGACTAGCTACAGAGCGGGCAGCTCCCGACACCCGGGCACAGCGGTTGCAGTCAGAAGCTTACCAGCTCACGATGAGCTTAAACGCATCCAATGAGGTAATGAGGAGGAGACACCAGAAAACCCAATCTTGTTTGCCTCCGAATTACGACCCTCGGGTTCTTTTCGCTACACCCGGAGCCGGCCCAAGTAACCCGCCAGATGCCAATCAGTTTATGACAGCCGGAGCAGGAGGACCGGCTCAGCCTCGAGAGATGACACCTCCTCATGTGAGCATGGCACCACCACATTATGTGCCGATACCGGAGGGTCGCTTTTCTAACTCCATGGAGAACTTAATCGCGGCTTCGGCGCGCTTGGCGGCTCTACCCATGGACGGTGATGACCCGACAACAGTGGAGACCCGGAGGGTCAGAGAGCTTCTCCAGACGGCCCTGGCTCAGCAAGAGACCTATTCTTACAGCAGGGACATGATTCATTCAACTCCTCCGCCTTGGTTAGCACCGCCTCATCAGAACCGGAGCCCGAGTTACAGCAGGCACATGGAGTCGGAAGCTTTGTCAAGCAACGCCCAACGCCGTAACCAGCTCGGTGGCTATAATCCAGTACAAGAGCGAATACGTCAGGAGAACGAGCAGGCAGCTCAATTAGCGGCCCAACAGACCGCATCTCAAGATTTTCTAGAGTATCCGATGACTTCCGTTGAGGCGGGAATAGCCACTAGAACCGGTGGTGTTCCTTTCCTGGTTCCGGCTTTGCGTAATGTGTGGTTGCCCAAGGACTTCAAGGGACCTTGAAAGGTGCCGAATTACACGGTCGACTTACAGCCTGGAGCATGGATCAAGAGTTATGAGATGGCTATGGAGCTGTTGGAAGTCAGTGACGCGGCAATGGCTAAATATTTCACCATGATGTTAGATGGAACGGCCCGGTCTTGGCTAAAGGGTTTGCCACCCAATTCCATTGGTTCATGGGAAGAATTAAAAGCCCGCTTCATCCAGAACTTCAAAGACACCTGTAAGCAATCTATGTCGATCATGGACTTGACGAATTGTAAGCAGGCAGAAGGTGAATCCACCACCCATTGGGTGCGCCGGGTCAAGGAGATAATTCATTCATCTGACAAGATGGATGCCGGTTCTGCAGTCCTTATGTTAGAGAAGAATTGCAGCTTTGAGCCGCTGAGGCAGAAACTGGGGCGCCTTAAACGTGACTGCAATGATATGGGTACGCTGATGGTGGCTTTAGTCAAATATGCCGATTCTGATAGTACCAAGGATCCCGCGTCTGACGATGAGAAGACAGGGAAGGGAAAAAGGAACGGCAATGGAAAGGGTCAACAGCCTAACCCGGGGAACCAAAGCGGCAATAAGCGCAAGGCGGACGGTAACCCGGAGTTTGTGGCCAATGCCAACGCGCGGGGTAACAATAAGAGATATAAGGGTAAGCCGCCTCGGTCCGGCGGGTTAGGCCCATCTCTTGAGCAGCTACTCAATGAGCCCTGCCCAAAACACGGCACCCGGGACCACCCCGCCACACACCTATGGAAGGATTGCGCGATCATGAAGGCATTTAAAAATTCCAACACCTTCGATGGCAGTCATGGATCTGGCGGCGGCTCAGGGGCTGGCGGCTTTCATGGCCCGGGCGGTGGCTCAAATTCCAGTTTTCAGGGGCATCCAGGTGGTAATAATCAGCAGCAGTCTGGTCAAGAAGGGCAGCAGCAGCAGCAGTCGGGCTATCAAAGCCATCCGAAGCAGTTGAATGGTGGGCAGTATCATGTGTTTACCACTAGTTTGTGCAAACGTGACCAAAAGGTTCATAAGAGGGCCGTGAATTCTGTTGAGCCGGCAATTCCTCGTTATTTGAGGTGGTCAGAGCAGCCCATTATATGGAGCAGAGAGGATCACCCTCCACGGGTCGATAATCCGGGTCAGTTAGCCTTGGTGGTGGCACCCCAGGTTGGTGGATATAAATTTACTAAGGCACTCATGGGCGGCGGTAGCAGCATCAATATCCTCTACTACGAGACCTTTCAGCGCACGGGGTTGACTGAGAAGAATTTGAGAACATCCAACACTGTTTTCCATGGGGTGGTTCCGGGTAAGTCGGCTTACCCAGTTGGTAAGATTGAATTGGAGGTGGCCTTTGGAGATGAGTATGATTCCAGGGCTGAGAAATTAACGTTTGAAGTGGTTAAAATCAGGAGTCCATATCACGCTCTATTTGGGCGACCGGCTTATGCTAAATTCATGGCACGGCCGTGTTACATTTACTTACAGCTCAAGATGCCGGGTTACAAGGGCACTATCACTGTGCACGGGAGTCGAAAGGTGGCCTTGGAATGTGAAGAAGGCGACGCGGCTTACGCGGAGTCTGCCTGTGCCACGGAGGAGCTCAAATTTTATCAAGACAATGTTGACCCGGCGGATATGACCTCCCTCAAGAAACCAACTACTGAGCATGACCCGGCGTTGAAGTTTAAATAGGTCGCTGAGACAAAGCTTGTTGACTTTACCCCAGGAGATACTTCTAAGCAGTTCAGTATCAGTGCCAATTTGGATCCTAAATAGGAAAGCGCGCTCATCGAGTTCATCCGTGAGAACTGGGACATCTTTGCATGGAAAACTTCTGACATGCCGGGTGTACCGAGGGAAGTCGCTGAGCACACTCTCAATATTGATCCAAAGTATAAGTCGGTCAGGCAGTTTCTCCGACGGTTCAACGAGGAGAGACGGAAGGCTATTGGGGAAGAGGTTGCCCGGCTCTTAGCGGCCAGGTTTATTGTTGAAGTTTTTCACTCGGAGTGGTTGGCTAACCCGGTGTTAGTACTCAAGAAGAACGGCACTTGGTGGATGTGTGTGGATTACACAGACTTAAACAATGCTTGTCCAACTGATCCTTTTGCTCTCCCCCGCAATGATCAAATTATTGATGCTACGGCGGGTTGTGAACGTTTGAGCTTCTTGGATGCTTACTCTGGTTATCATCAGATCAAGATGGCAGTTAAGGACCAGGAGAAGACGGCTTTCATCACTCCGTTTGGAGCCTTCTGTTATGTATCTATGCCGTTTGGACTCAAAAGTGCCCAGGCGACGTATCAGCGGTGTGTGCAGAACTGTTTGCACGATCAAATTGGGCGTAATGTTCATGCTTACGTGGATGACATTGTGGTGAAGTCTAGAGAAACGGAAACCTTGATATCTGACTTGAAAGAGACTTTTGATAATCTCCGGGTTTACAAGATGTTGCTTAACCCGACCAAGTTTTTGTTTGGTGTACCTGCAGGCAAGCTCTTAGGTTTTCTAGTGTCAAACAGAGGCATTGAAGCTAATTCGAAGAAGATTAAGGCGATTACCTCTCTGGCTAAACCGGCGTGCATCAATGATGTTCAGCGACTGGCGGGTCGTGTTGCCGCTTTAAGCCGGTGCATAAGCCGGTTAGGTGAGAAGGCCCTTCCGTTATATCAGATGATGAAGAAACCCGACACCTTTGTCTAGAGTGATGCTGCGGATGCGGCCTTTGAAGACTTGAAGAGGCAATTGTCTGAGCCACCGGTTCTTGCGGCTCCCATTGACAGAGGGCCGTTGCTGTTATATGTGGCTGCTAATTCACGAGCGGTCAGTGTTGCCATCGTGGTGGAGCGTAAGGAGGCTGGCAAGGAGCATCTGGTTCAACGGTCGGTTTACTATGTCAGTGAGGTACTCATTGAGTCCAAACAAAGGTATCCACATTGGCAGAAACTCATTTACGGAGTGTTTATGGCCAACCGGAAGTTGAAGCAGTACTTTCAAAGTCATCCTATAACTGTGGTAAGTTCTGCCCCTTTGGGAGACATCATCCAGAATAGGGAGGCCACGGGACGAGTCGCCAAGTGGGCTATCGAGCTTGGGCCTCATGGTTAGCAGTACATGCCATGTACTGCTATTAAGTCTCAGTCTTTGGTGGACTTTATCAATGATTGGACAGAGTTGCAGGCACCTGAAGAGAAGCCAGATAACACATATTGGACTATTCACTTTGACGGGTCCAGGCAGCTAGAAGGCTTGGGGGCTGGAATTGTTTTAACTTCCCTTCAAGGTGACAAAGTTCGTTATGTACTCTGGCTTATGTTCCCATGTACTAACAATGCAGCTGAGTACGAGGCCTTACTCCACGGGCTCTGGATGGCCAAGGAGATGAACTTAAGCCGGGTAAGGTGCCTGGGCGATTCAGATCTTGTGGCTCAACAGGTGTCAGGCAAGTGGGATTCCAAGGATCCTCTCATGGCGGCTTATCGATGTGAAGTACATGCGGTGGCTGGACATTTCACGGGTTTACAAGTGGAGCACATTGATCGAAGGAAGAATGAGGTGGCTGATGCTTTAAGCCGGCTAGGATCTCAATGTAAGCCGGTGCCACCAAACACCTTTCTTGATGTTTTGCATAACCCTTCTGTCAAGGTGCCTACCGAGGAAGAACTCGCTGTGCCAGATCCGGAGGCACAACTGGTGGCAGCTCTTCATGTCATCCCGGATTGGACAGTGCCCTATTTGGCTTACATGACACGGGGTGAGTTACCTGAGGATGAGACCTTGGCAAAACAAATTGTCAGGCATTCCAAATCTATGACGATTGTTAATGACGAGTTACACCATCTAAGTGTCACTGGGGCGTTTCAGCGCTGGGTGTCGCCTGCAGAGGGACAAGAGATACTTCGTGAGATTCATGAAGGAAATTGTGGTCATCACACCGGCTCAAAATCTCTTGTGGCCAAGGCTTTCCGTCATGGTTTCTACTGGCTCACGGCTCATACTGATGCGGAGGATCTAGTCAGTAAATGTGACGGTTGTCAGAAGTTCTCACGATGTTCTCATGTGCCGGCTCAAGAATTAAGGATGATCGCAATTACTTGGCCGTTCGCAGTCTAGGGGCTTGACATGGTTGGACCTTTCAAAAGGTCTAAGGATAAAAAGACACATCTCCTGGTAGTAGTGGATAAATTTACAAAGTGGGTTGAGGCGGAGCCAGTCAGTAAGTGTGATGCAGCCACAGCGGTTCAGTTCATGAAAAAGGTGATCTTTCATTTTGGTTTCCCACACAGCATTATAACTGATAACGGTACAAATCTCTCCAAGGGAGCCATGGAAGAGTCTTGTCAAAGAGAACATATTCGGCTTGATGTTTCATCTGTTGCTCATCCTCAATCCAATGGTCAAGTGGAAAGAGCTAATCAGGATATCCTAAAGGGTATCAAGCCCCGACTCTTTGTCCTCTTAAAACGGACTCCGGGTTGTTGGGTGGAGGAGTTACCCTCTGTGCTATGGAGCATCAACACTACGCCTAACAGATCCATGGGTTACACACCTTTTTTCATGGTCTATGGAGCAGAAGCAGTTCTGCCAAGTGACATCCAACACGACTCACCCCGTGTGGCGGCTTACGTTGAGGCGGATAACAAAAAGGCTCGTCAGGATGCACTTGACTTGTTGGATGATGAGCGAGACTTGGCCATAGCCCGCTCGGCGATTTACCAGCAAGACCTGCACCGCTATCACAGCCGTCGGGTTAGGAGTAGAACCTTTCAGGAAGGCGACTTGGTACTCTGGCTCATCCAAGATCAATCTGACATGCACAAGCTATCGCCGCCTTGGGAAGGACCCTTTGTGGTCATCAAGAATCTAAACAATGGGTCATATTACCTCATTGATGTTTGAGAGCACAAAGACTCACATAAGTCGGAGGAGGAGACCCGCCGGCCGTGGAATATTGCCCATCTTCGGCCTTACTATACTTGAGCCATCGGCTCTTTAGATGTATGTATTTTTGATGATGTATATATTATATAAAGCAATAAAGCAGGACCTCTGTCCTTTTTTCCCTCAAAGAATGTTTTTATGTTTTCTTTGTCTGGTGGTGGAAACTACGAACAGGGGCCGGATCATATCTGAATCCGGCTTTCCCATTGGTCCGGCTTATGATCATATCTGAATCTAGCCATGGTCACTTGGGGGCTTCCTGTTCAAACATAGGTCGTATTTGAACCAAAGAGAACATAGCTGTCGATACCCACTTGATCGGCATACTGCCAAACCCACTTGGGGGCTTCCTGGTCATATTTGAATCAAAACTTAACTCCTTTGGGTCTGATGTGGATCGTATTTGAATCAGCTTCATTAAACAACTCTTATGGTCACTTGGGGGCTTCTTGTTCAAACATAGGTCGTATTCGAACCAAAGAGAACATAGTTGTCGATACCCACTTGATCGGTATCGCCAAAGCCACTGGGGGATATATGATCGTATCTGAATCTAAGCTTAACCCCTTTGGGACGGTTCTCTGATCGTGTTCGAATTAGGAGCCTGTGAACATTGCTTATAAATATAGTTACTTTAACTATCTTGAAACCTTCTTAAGGAGATGGTTCTTGATTCTTCCGGATTAATATTGAGCACCCCAGGTTCTAAAAGTGCTAGGTAAAGCATCATATGAGCCAGGAAGGTTATCAAAGGGTTCGCAGGTATGCTATTGTGATTATAAAACAATCATAAATAGGCCTATATATGATGTCTTTGTGTTATGTTCCGGGTTATCAATACTCTATAAACCCCTGGCGCGGTAAACCGCCCAGAAAATTTTGCTTGTTTTATGTACAGGACAAGGCAAAACAAATTTAACATCAAGGACACAAACGATCAACATAAGCCGGAAATATATAACAATGGCGGTTTTCCGAAAGTGTTAAAGCGCCATAAACATGCGCGAAGGCATGGCAAACATTGAGAGGTTTTTCTGTCCTATTACAAGACTCCCCGAATCTGAATAAGTGAAGCATTGTTTTTCAAGATTATGAAACACCTGGCGATTTATTCCTTCGGCGGGCTTGAAGACTCCGGGTTATCCTTCTCCGCCTCTTCATCGGTTGTTTTGTCCTGGAAGGTGGATGAGGCCCAGTCAATGCCGCTCAAGGATTCAAATTTAGCCTCATCATCTATTGAACCAGCTGGGTCCACTTCAGGGGCAAAGGTATGCTTACGCGTTGGAGGGATCCGGCTGACTTGGTCATATGAAACGTTTGGGATTCTCCGGTTCTCGCTATCATAGCCCGGCGAATACTTAGTGAGATCAGTATCATTCCCAATGAGAGTCGCCAAGGGACGCACGACTTTGACACAGGCGCTGAAGTCTTGATCATAAAATACAGTGCCATCCTCCTTCAGGCTTGGATATCCAAGAGTGAGATCAGCCAAGTCAAGTTCTGGCACCCATGCCTTTGCCCGGCTTAATGCGGCCACGGCTCCGGCTCTGGCAGATGCCTGCCTTAAATCCTGGATCCATTGAGGTAGCACTGCGAGATGCTTCAGCACATCTTGTAGGAGGCGAGGAGTAGTATTTGATAAGGCCACAATAGCCAAGGCACGTTGTGACCCGGAGTACAGCTGCTCCACTAAGGTGTAAACCGCCTTAAGCTTGATCAGCATGTTTTGCTTGAGGTTGGTACTCCTGGGGCCTGTATGTTCATAAGCATAACAGTAAGCCGAAGATAACTATCACAATAATCCTTGGAAGATTACAATGTTTAAGGTTTTTCAGAGTGACTTACCGAAGATGGCTGACACCATTTGGGAAATCTGCCGTTTTAAGTCGGACAGTTCGGTTGTTGCTTCTGCAAGAGATGCTTCTGCCGCCTCGGCCCGAGTCACTAGTGAAACCCTTTCATCAACCCAAGTTTTCTTCTCCGATTCAAAAAATTTCTTCAATTTCTCTTGTTCAGAGATGCTGAATTCGAACTTGGAGTTTGCTTTCTGAGTTTCAAGCTCTCAAAGTTTCAGCTGGCTCTTCAGGTCGGCAATCTCCAACTCAAATTGACTTATGGTGGCCTGTATTGGCACCAGGTTATGGTGAGAATCATGATAAGGTAACATTCAAGTCCCAAACACTTTACAAGTAAAGATATTTGGCACTTGGGCGTTAATGCATGCTTAATTATTTTTTTATTTTTAACCTATCCTACCAAGTCATACATATTAAGTCTCAAGCACTTTACAAGTAAAGATACTTGACACTTGGGGGCTAATGTGTAACACAAATTCAAAGTTTCATGCTATCACCGGGTTAAATGTATTCACTTTAAACTGGACAACTGAGCAGTAAGTAGATTTCTAAGTCTACAGCATATTCATTCATAAGCAATAGACTTGGGGGCTGGTACAGTAAGTAAGGGTCAGGAAAAAAGCATAAGTTATACCTCATATTTGTGTTGTATTTGTTTTACCATGTCAATTTCCAGGTCACGACTATTGTGCACTTGGTTCAGATAGCCCGAGACTATATCACCAATGCTTAGGTGAGTATAATCAGTGATGTCCTGTTTTGCTTTTCGACGTTGGGCAAACTCCTCCTTGGTAGTGCATTGGGCAAGAACAGTAGGCCGGCCCGGTTCAACATATTGACTTTTCACAAATTCAACTTCCGGGTCAGTCATCTTGACCGGGCTAGGAATTTCTGGGTTATTAGCATTGTGGATAACGTCTTCTGCAGGCGGATTAGAGGTTGGCACCGGAATATTAGAAGCCGGCTCAGGTGCTGGCTGATGAGTGGAACTGTTAGGAGTAGATGAGCCAAGCACCGGCTCAGCGACCACCGAATCTTGGGACAGTTTGTTTTTCTTTGCCCTCTTGCTGGGCTTCACTTGCAGGCTGTCAATCAAAGTAGAAGGATGAGTGTTTAGATATAAATATGAAAAAGCTTAAAGTAAGAAAGGTTATATTACCCGGGAGCCGTTTTGAAAGTCGGCATGTTTGATTGCATCGACTCGTCAGAAGAAGGAGAGGTTTCCTGATAATTGGGGTCGGATGAATTGAGAGGTTGGTGAATCAAACCCGCCAAAGGTAAAGCAGAACGTAAGTCAGAGATAACCTCAGTCCGACGCTTCCTGGTTATATCGGGTAAGCCGGAGGAGAGTTCTGCGTCTTGAGTGGCCCGAGTCTGCCTCCGGTTCTCAAGCTGTTGTTGCTTCAAAAGAAATTGAGGATCTTGGTAAGCTAGAGGATGTGAAAATCTTACTTTCCGGGTCGGCCTTCGGATTTTTTGCTTTGGAAAAGGCTCTGAGTCGGAGGAGATTATAGTTACCTCTTCGTAAATTGCTTGACTGTTCCCTGTATCCTCCTGAAAGGATAGAATGTCAGTAGAGTAACAACAAAGGAGTTAAGAAAATCAAAAGGTTACCTCTTCATCATCCGAAGAAGAGTCATCCAATTTAAGCATATCAGAGGCGATGGGTTTCTTCTTCTTTGAGGTGCCCGTCTTGACGGCTTTCCTTTCAGTTTTCTTGGCTGCCCTGGCCTGTTTGGCAGCCTCATGGTCATACTTGACCTTCCAGAAATTATCACCGGCCTGTGGAAAAAGATAAGGAATCATAAGTACAAGAAGTTATAACATGTTAAAGAGTATTTATGAGGTTCGGTAACTTACCGCAGGGGCCGGGTTCTTCTTCCAGAAGGGAAGTAAGCCGAAGGCATTACTAGTCCCCTCCTTCAACAGTGACTGGGTTGTAGCATCTACCACATCATCTGGTAAGTCGTCGGGACTATGACGCATTGGATCATCCTTCTCGCCTGTGTAAGTACACATTAAGCTGGAGCGGCGGCTTAATAGTAGTATCCGCCAAGTGACCCAGACTCAAACCAGATCGATGTCATTTAGTCCGTTTCCTAGAAGAGCTTTGATCTTCCTGATGGTGGGGTTGAGAGGCAGGCGCTCAACAGCGGATAACTTATCTGCCAGCAGATGATTGGATTCAAGGCGTAGGGCGCGGAAGCCGGGCAAAGGCTTCTCATCAGCCGGTGACGTGTCTTGATAGTAGAACCATGTTTGGTTCCAATCTTTCGGGTGACTCGACAGCTTAGCGTAAGGGAAAAGACAATCTCTCCGCCGCTGGATTGAGATGCCGCCAAGCTCAAGACTAGGCTCGTTGGCACGTTCATTCTGCCGGTTCAAGTAAAAAAGTTCTCTGAACAACAGCAGACTTGGCTCCTCTCCCAGGTACACCTCGCAGAAGACTTGGAAATTGCAAAGGTTTGACACAGAATTGGGTCCAATGTCTTGAGGTCTAAGATCAAAGAAATTCAGAACTTCCCTGAAGAATTTTGAGCCGGGAGGGGCAAATCCCCGGTTCATGTGATCCGTGAAAACTATGACCTCCCCTTCTTTGGGTTGAGGCTTCTCTTCAGACGTGTCAGCAGCGCGATAAGACATGACCTCCTTTTTTGGCAGGTGGCCAGACTTCACGAACTAAGCCAGTTTACTTTTGGAGACTGCGGATGGGACCCAATTGCAGGTCACAGGGGCCTTGGCCGCCTTAGGAGCCATGATGACAATTGGCCTATGACAAAATAAGAAGTTCCGGTTCAAATTTTAAACCGAGAGACATATCCCAATTATTTAAGGTAGTGGCTTATGAAGGGGCCTAATGACATAAGGATGACTGTGCAACAATACTTAAGCCGCTACGAGTATCCAGAGCAGTTCAAAAATTCTTAAAGTCATGAGAAGCAAGCAAGGCTTACAAATCAGTATCACTTATTTAAACCGGACACCTGGGCAGTTGCGTTTAAAGGCATTTACCAGAAGAAGCCTTCCGGGTGATAGAAACAAGTTTCACAAACGACAACTATTACTCTGGATCAAATTATTGCTCTGAAAGGAAAATTTTATAGACCTAAAAGCAGGGCTGAGAAGTTCATGCACTCGAAGAGGGTTTCCAAGCAAGGGAAATGAGATCTGTTTGTATGCAGGATCAACACAAACACGTGCCGCAGTAGTTGTACATAGCTTTTACGATCCAAACAAGGCATTGGAGGTGCAAACTAGCAAGGGTTTGCGTCGGGTGGTGATGAACGCCGACGAACTCAACAGGGTTCCAATGCAGATCTACAAAAAGGAAGGAGAGGAACTCACGGATTTGGACGAGCTGCGGAGGTTCGCCGTCGATTTTTGGTCAGAATCAGGTTGATGTAGCGGCCTGAGTCGGTGAAGACGAGGGGTTCGACGGCGGCGGCGGAGCTCGAGGGGAAGCAAGAGGAAAAAGACGACCGAAGGGGGAGAATGGAGAAGACCTAAGTCGCGCCTATTTATAGGGAGAGGATTACTGAGATGGCGCGGGAAACGAGGAGATAAGAATTACTATCCAGCAGTCCCGACGCCTCGATTTTTGGAACAATCAATAAAGCAGAGATCCGTTGAAGGATACGATGGAATAAAATATGAGTTTTATTAAACATGATGTCATGGTGATTTGACCCGGAACCAGATGATGACGTCTCGGCGGGTTAAAGTTTTTGCATAGTCAGAAAACTGAAGATTCATGTTTTAAGGTATTTTAAGATTGACATGAACAGGTTCAAATCAATCTGGGGCCTAATGTTGGAGATATAACTATTTGTAAACCACCCAGGAGGGGTCGGGTTACGCAAAGAAGGTTTGCTAGAAAGAAGCCCAAGGCCAAACATCAAGATGGCGGTTCAGTAAAGGGCTGAAGGCCCACAGGCGACTTAAGGCTCGTTGTAGTAAACCGCCATAATGGCATGACTTGTATCATAAGGTATATTTAACTAGTCACCGAGACGGATACTATTTATAAGCCGACCGGGACTCTGTAAGCCGCAGGGCGTCAACCCGTGTATATAAGGGGACGACCTGATGGCGGCTTAGGGAAAGAAACAACTCATCAAGAGCCAGGCATAGCATATCTCGCTCCCTGGTCATCGAAACATCAATACCAACCCAACTAGACGTAGGCCTTACCTTCACGTAAGGGGCCGAACTAGTATAAACCCTCTCGTGTCCTTTGTCCCGTTTAACCCCTTCAAGCTTCCTAGTTGCGATGGCTCCACAACTAAGTCCTTTCACGAGGACATCTGACGTGACAATTCCACGACAGGCGCCGTTGCCGGGAAGGCTTCCACCAAGTCAAGTCAAGATTCAACCTCCCGCCAACATGTGATTTCTGGCGCCGTTGCCGGGGAGGTCATCGGTCAAGTCAAGACATACCAAGTACCCATCACAAACCCATCTCCCTCGCATTTACATTATTTGCCATTTGCCTCTCATTTTCCTCTCCCCCACTTCACCCTTGCCGTTTTATTCTCCCTCTCTTTCCCAATCTCCTCCTCTCTTTTCGCTTTCCTTCTTTTGTGTGCTTGTGTGCTTGTTTGACCTTATGGCTTCACCTAAGGGTCCTGACCACCTTCTCAGAAGGATGGATCAGATTGAATCAAATATTAGAAGCTTTATGAATTTGCAATTTGAGCACAATAATTTCTTTAGAAAAGAACTTAAGGAATAAAAAAGTTTTTTTGGGTTTATGAACAAAGAGCTTGATGATATGAATAAAGAATTTTATGGTGTTAACGCTCAAATCACCCGGCTTGAAAATGCTATATATAGCCAAAATTTCTGACAAGCAAGCCACCTTAGTCAATAAGATGGCCGCTAAACCAGAAAAAATACGTGAAAATAATGATAAGGATCTTAAAGTTATTGATGCATCTCCGATTAGATCTATGTTTTGCAATATGCATTTTTATTATTATGGGACTGATGATGAATCAACTATGCCTAGAAGGCGTCCCAAGAATTCGGAATCTTTAGATCTTGATGCTAAATTTGGTAAAAGTGAGATTGGAGAATCCTCAACTTCCAATAATATTTAACCTACTATCTCGGATTTCAAGGAATTTGATTATGATAATTGCTCTTTAAAAGGTTGTATTTCCTTGTTGCAATCCATTGTTAATTCTCCTCATGCTTATAGTCAAAATAAAGCTTTTACCAAACATAGCATTGATGCCTTGATGCAATCTTATGATGAAAAACTTAATTTGGAAGTTTATATACCTAGAAAACTTAATGATGAGTGGGAACCAACTATAAAGTTTAGAATTAAAGATTATGAGTGTTTTGCTTTGTGTGATTTGGGTGCTAGTGTTTCCATGATTTCGAAAACTTTATGTGATATTCTAGGTTTCCACGATCTTGATGATTGCTCTTTAAATTTGCACCTTGTAGATTCCACCATTAAAAAGCCTATGGGAAGAATCAATGATGTTCTTATTGTTGCAAATAGAAATTTGGTGCCCGTAGATTTTATCGTTCTTGATATAGATTGCAATCTTTCTTGCCCTATTATTCTTGGTAGACCTTTCGCTAGAACGATTGGTGCGATTATTGATATGAAGGAAGGGAATATTAGATTCCAATTTCCATTAAAGAAAGGCATGGAGCACTTTCCAATAAAGAAAGTCAAATTAACTTATGAATCTATCATGCGTGCTACTTATGAATTTAGTGCCAAAGATGGCACTCGTTAGATCTATCGTTGCTTTTATGCCTAGCTAGGGGCGTTAAACGATAGCGCTAGTTGGGAGGCAACCCGATTTTTCTTTATGTTTTTTGTTTTTGCTCCTGTTTAGTAATAAATATTGCATCTACCTTCTGGTTATATGTGTTTTTATCTTTTAATTAGTGTTTGTGCCAAGTAGAACCTATAGGATAACCTACGATGATAGTTGATTTGATTCTGCTGAAAAACTGAAGCTTTGCGCGCACGAATATAATTTTGTTAAATCACAGGACGTGCTTTTGCATTGATTCTTTTTGCTGTTGTTCAATAAACAAATTTTCCAGGACTTCCTATTTTGGTAGGATATTTAAAGTTCCAGAAGTTTGCGTTAGTTACAGATTGCTACAGACTGTTCTGTTTTTGACAGGTTCTGTTTTTCGTGTGTTGTTTGCTTGTTTCAATGCATCTATGGCTAGTAAA
This sequence comes from Triticum aestivum, assembly GCF_018294505.1. Classification (NCBI taxonomy): domain Eukaryota; kingdom Viridiplantae; phylum Streptophyta; class Magnoliopsida; order Poales; family Poaceae; genus Triticum; species Triticum aestivum. The sequence goes on from NC_057795.1 coordinate 172,194,041, forward strand.
TTAGTCTATAAACCATAAAGAAGTTGGAATACAGTAGGTTTAAAACCAATATAAATAAAGAATGATTTCATTGAAGTACATTATGTGGTGGTTTTGTTTTCTTTCACTATCGGAGCTTATAAGATTTCCTGTTGAGTTTTGTGTTGGTGAAGTTTTCAAGTTTTGGGTAAAGCTTTTATGGACTATGGAATAAGGAGTGGCAAGAGCCTAAGCTTGGGGATGCCCATGGCACCCTAAGATATTCAAGGATAGCCAAAAGCCTAAGCTTGGGATGCCCCGGGAAGGCATCCTCTCTTTCGTCTTCGTTCATTGGTAACTTTAGTTGGAGCTATATTTTTATTCGCCACATGATATGTGTTTTGCTTGGAGCATCGTGTATTATATTAGTCTTTGATTTTTAGTTTACCACAATCATCCTTGCTGTACACACCTTTTTGGAGAAGCCTATTTGATTAGAATTTGCTAGAATACTCTATGTGCTTCACTTATATCTTTTGAGCTTGATAGTTTTTGCTCTAGTGCTTCACTTATATCTTTTAGAGCATGGTGGTGTCTTAATTTTGAAGAAATTGCTAGTCTCTCATGCTTCACTTATATTATTTTTAGAGTCCTTTAGAACAGCATGGTATTTGCTATTATCATAAAGTTGGTCCTAGAATGATGAGCATCCAAGTTGGGTATAATAAAAACTATCATAGGAAGTGAATTGGATGCTATGATCAATTTGATGATTGACAATTGTTTTGAGATTTGGAGGTAGTGATATTAAAGTCATGCTAGTTGGGTGATTATGAATTCAAAGAATGCTTGTGTTGAAGTTAGCAAGTCCCGTAGCATGCACGTATGGTTAAAGTTGTGTAACAAATTTGAAACATGAAGTGTACCTGGCTTGTGCATCCTTATGAGTGGCGGTCGGGGACGAGCGATGGTCTTTTCATACCAATCTATCCCCCTAGGAGCATGCGCGTAGTACTTGATTTTTGATGACTTCTAAATTTTTACAATAAGTATATGAGTTCTTTTGATTAATGTTGAGTCCATGGATTATACGCACTTTTACTATTCCATCATTGCTAGCCTCTTTGGTACCGTGCATTGCCCTTTCTCACCATGAGAGTTGGTGCAAACTTCGCCGGTGCATCCAAACCCCGTGATACGATACGCTCTATCACACATAAACCTCCTTATATCTTCCTCAAAACAGCCACCATACCTACCTATTATGGCATTTCCATAGCATTCCGAGATATATTGCCATGCAACTTTCCACCGTTCCGTTCATCATCATGACATACTTTACTTTTGTTATATTGCCATTGCATGATCATGTAGTTGACATCGTATTTGTGGCAAAGCCACCATGCATTATTTTTCATACATGTCACTCTTGATTCATTGCACCATCCCGCTACACCACCGGAGGCATTCATATAGAGTCATATCTTGTTCTAGTTTCGAGTTGTAATTCTTATGTTGTAATCTATAGAAGTGTGATGATCATCATTATTAGAGCATTGCCCAAAGAAAAGAAAAAGAAAGAAAAAAAAGGAAGAAAGGCCCAAAAAAAATAAACAAAAGAAAAAAAGAAAATAAATAAAAAGGCCAATGTTACTATCTCTTTTTCCACACTTGTGCTTCAAAGTAGCACCTTGTTCTTCATGTAGTGAGTCTCATATATTGTGCTTCGAAGTAGCACCATGTTTTTCATATAGTGAGTCTCATAAGTTATCTTTTTCATAATAGTGGAAATTTTTCATTATAGAACTTGGCTTGTATATTCCTACGATGGGCTTCCTCAAATGCCCTAGGTCTTCGTGAGCAAGCAAGTTGGATGCACACCCACAAGTTTTCTTTTGTTGAGCATTCATTTATAGCTCTAGTGCATCCGTTGCATGGCAATCCCTACTCCTCATGTTGACATCAATTGATGGGCATCTCCATAGCCCGTTGATTATCCTCGTCAATGTGAGACTTTCTCCTTTTTTGTCTTCTCCACACAATCCCCATCATCATATTCTATGCCACCCATAGTGCTATATCCATGGCTCATGCTCATGTATTGCGTGAAGGTTGAAAAAGTTTGAGATTATTTAAGTATGAAACAATTGCTTGGCTTGTCATCGGGGGTATAGAAGTTGGGAACATCTTTGTGTGACGAAAATGAAGAATAGCCTAACTATATGATTTTGTAGGGATGAACTTTATTTTGCCATGTTATTTTGAGAAGACATGATTACTTTGATTAGTATGCTTGAAGTATTACTATTTCTTTTATCAATATTAACTTTTATTTTGTATTCATTTGGATCTGAACATTCATGTCACAATAAAGAAAATTACATTATGAATTATGCTAGGTAGCATTCCACATCAAAAATTCTCTATTTTATCATTTACCTACTCGAGGACAAGCAGGAATTAAGCTTGGGGATGCTTGATATGTCTCCAACGTATCTATAATTTTTCATTGTTCCATGCTATTATATTACCCCTTTTAGATGTTTATGGGCTTTATTTTACACATTTATATCATTTTTGGGACTAACCTACTAACCGGAGGCCCAACCCATATTGCTGTTTTTTTACCTATTTCAGTATTTCGAAGAAAAGGAATATCAAACGGGGTCCAAACGGAATGAAACCATCGGGAGCGTGATTTTTGGAACGAACGTGATCCAGAGGACTTGGAGTGCAAGTCAAGAAGCAGTCGAGGAAGCCACGAGATAGGAGGCCGCGCCCCCCCTATAGGGCGCACGCCCCCTGTCTCGTGGGCCCCTCGGGCGGCCACCGACGTACTTCTTCCTCCTATATATACCTACGTACCCTGAAAACATCCAGGAGCACCACAACACACAATTTCCACCGCCGTAACCTTCTGTATCCGCGAGATCTCATCTTGGAGCCTTTGTCGGCACTCTGCCGGGGGGGGGGGGATCGACCACGGAGGGCATCTACATCAACATCCTTGCCCCTCCGATGAGTTGTGAGCAGTTTACCACAGACCTACGGGTCCATAGTTATTAGCGAGATGGCTTCTTCTCCCTTTTTGGATCTCAATACAATGTTCTCCCCCTCTCTTGTGGATATCTATTTGATGTAAACTCTTTTTGCGGTGTGTTTGTCGAGATCTGATGAATTGTGGGTTTATTATCAAGTTTATCTATGAATAATATTTGAATTTTCTCTGAATTATTTTATGTATGATTGAGTTATCTTTGCAAGTCTCTTCGAATTATCAGTTTGGTTTGGCCTACTAGATTGGTCTTTCTTGCTTAGCTTTGGGTTCAATCTTGCGGTGTCCTTATCCAATGACAGAAAGGGTTGCAAGGCACGTATTGTATTGTTGCCATCGAGGATAACAAGATGGAGTTTATATCATATTGCATGAGTTTATCCCTCTACATCATGTCATCTTGCTTAATGCGTTACTCTGTTCTTATGAACTTAATACTCTAGATGCAGGCAGGAGTCGGTCGATGTGTGGAGTAATAGTAGTAGATGCAGGCAGGAGTCGGCCTACTTGTTATGGACGTGATGCCTATATACATGATCATGCCTAGATAATCTCATAACTATGCACTTTTCTATCAATTGCTCGACAGTAATTTGTTCACCCACCGTAATACTTATGCTATCTTGAGAGAAGCCTCTAGTGAAACCTATGGCCCCCGGGCCTATCTCTTATCATATTTGCTTTCAATCTACTTTTATTTGCATCTTTTCTTTTTGCATCTATATTATAAAATACCAAAAATATATTTATCTTATCATACTATCTTTATTAGATCTCACTTTCGCAAGTGGCCGTGAAGGGATTGAGAACCCCTTTATTGCGTTGGTTGTGAGTTGTCAGTTTGTTTGTGTAGGTGTGTGGGACTTTTGAGGAGCCTCCTACTGGATTGATACCTTGGTTCTCAAAACTGAGGGAAATACTTACGCTACACTTGCTGCATCACCCTCTCCTCTTCGAGGAAAACCAATGCAAGCTCAAGACGTAGCAAGCACCTGTGCAAGCCGTCCGTCAAGCCATCGCCGGACTCCGAGTCCATCCACGTTTTAGACGACCCGGCCGCACCTCAAGCTGGCACGAGGACTGCTGAACCCGGCCCGGGGGCTGCTCAGCTTGACCCGACCACCATCGTCCTAGACCCAGCCGTCGCCATCCCCGACCCGGGGCTACTCAACCCGGCTCGGGGGCTGCCGACTCGGAACCTGCCCTGGTGGCCGTCTTCGCCGTGGTCACGGCCCCATCTTGGGCCCTCCCGATATTAGAATTTGTGTAGAATGGGGTTCTTCCCATGGATGAGGTCGAAGCTCGCCAAATACAGTACCTGGCGTCCGCCTACAGCATCATCAACAACGAACTCGTCAAGCGTAGCTCCACCGGCGTGTTGCAGCGCTGCGTCGAGCAGGAAAAGGGCATCGACATCCTCCTCAACATACATCAGGGCGAGTGCGGGCACCACGCCGCATCATGATCCTTGGTGGCCAAGGTGTTCCGCCATGGTTTCTACTGGCCCACGGCCCTCCAAGACGCCGAGTCGCTCGTCCTCAAGTGTGAGGGATGCCGGCGCTTCAGCAAACGCAGCCACCAGCCGGCGTCAGCACTCCGCACCATATCAATCACCTGGCCCTTCGCGGTCTGGGGACTCAACATGGTGGGACCCTTCAAAATCGCTCGAGGCGGCATGACGCACCTGCTGGTGGCAGTGGACAAATTCACCAAGTGGATCGAGGTAAGACCAATCAAGAAACTGGACAGGCCAACAGCCATCCGGTTCATCAAGGTCATAGCGGTGCGCTGCGGCATGCCGAACATCATCATCACCGACAACGGCACCAACTTCTCCAAGGGCGCGCTCGAGTAGTACTGCTCTGTCTCTGGCATCCGCCTCGACCTAGCCTCCGTTGCGCATCCGCAGTCCAACGGGCAGGTCGAGTGGGCCAACGGACTCATCCTGTCCGGCGTCAAGCCGCGACTCATCGAGCCACTCATCCGCTCACCCGGCAGCTGGCTTGACGAGTTGCCGGCTGTTCTCTGGAGTCTACGCACCACGCCGAATCGGTCTACCGGGTTCACCCCGTTCCTCCTCGTCTATGGAACCGAAGCCGTCATCCCGACCGACATCGAGTTCGACTTGCCGCGCGTCGTGATGTACACCGAAGCCGAAGCCAGAGAAGCCCGCGAAGATGGCGTCAACCTGCTCGAGGAAGCACGCCTCCAGGCGCTCAGTCGCTCGGCCATCTACCAGCAAGGCCTGAGGCACTACCATAGCAAGAAGATCAAGCCCCTCGCATTCCGCAAGGGCAACCTCGTCCTCCGACTCGTCCAAGAGCAGGCAGGCCAGCACAAGCTGTCCCATCCATGGGAGGTCCCATTCATCGTGAGCAGGGCCTTGTGTGACCGCAATGCCTACTACCTCATCAATGCGCGCAAGTCAAGGAAGCGCAAGAAGGACACCGCCGGTGAAGAAATGACCCGGCCGTGGAACGCGGAACTCCTCCACCCATTTTACAGTTAGCCGCATGAGTGTATGTATCGTCGCCTTTTGTAAACGCATGAAACTACGGGGTCCCCGAATGAGGCTCGGGGGCTGCCTTTTGTCGACCAATTTGTTGTGCCCCTATTTTTTCTGCATCACTACACCACTGAACCCGGTCACCGGTCCAACTCGCTCGACCCGGGGGCTCGGGGGCTGGCCGGCTCGATCGCCACCCCGCCGCCTTACTTAGTGATTCCTGATAAAAGTTAGGATGCCGCAGTCCCTCACTTCGCCCTAAAGCCACAGATCCAGCTTTGGCTGTCAGCTGGCAAGCACAACGGGCCAAAGCTCCTTTGCGCTTCATACACTAAGTCAAAGGTTGTCGGGTCGATCAACCCGGCCCGCTATTCATCAAATGAACAATCGCACAACCGGCTGCTCGCCAACCGGCTTTGCCGGATTGCCGCCAGCCGGCCCAGTGGGTGTTTCGCTCGCGCTCAGCGTTTCGAGGAACCCAAGTCCTGCGCGCTCCTCTCGAAGAACTGAACTCCTTGTCACGGACCGGAGCCTCGGCCATCTGACTCGCAGGGGGGAGGTTTGAGAAAGGAAAAGCGCATGAAATCGGTCCAAAAACGGAAGGCAAAAAGAAAAAGCACCCACGACATTCACACAAATACTTAAGAAAAGGCCCAAGGCCCAAGTTCATTACACCCCAAAACCCCCAGTGGGTGGGTGGACCTGCTACTTACAGTGGGTGGGTCGCGACGTCAACGGCTCTCCCCTGGCAGCCTCCGGGTCCAGCAAGGTGCCGGTCTCCTCCTTGGCATCCGCGTCGCGGTAGATGCTCGTATCCTCTGAGCTCCCCTCCGGATCATGGAGGAGCAAGCCGTAGTCATCACCGTCCACGACCCTGCCGTCTTTCGTCCGCTCCTGATGGAACACGTTGTGGAAGGCGAACTAGGCGATGTAGCTGGCCCGGGAGGCGATCCGACCGGCTTGCTCCTGTAGAAGCTGCTCCGAACCAGCCCGCTGGCCCATCAATGCATCCAGCTGCAGGTCTGGATGCTAGGACAGCGCGAAGCGGAGCGCCTTCTCAGCTCCGGCACAAGCGGCGGAGACGCGCCACTCGCCAAGACGGTCCGGGCCTGTCTCCAACCAACGCGCCAGACGCGAGAAGCTGCTCGGTTGGACGGAGCCTGGCCATAGGGCCGTCGTCATCATGGTGCCTGCCGGGGACAACCACTCCATCTGCGTTCCCAGGACCCGCAGGCGGGCCTCAACGGCGGCGATGATCTCCGGGAAGGTCCAGACCGCCTGTCGACCCGTCCCAGACCCAACGACGCCGGTCGGGTCGCGCTGATAGCGGACGGCTTCCTCCTCCAGCCGCTGCGTCTCCGGGAAGGCCCTTGCCGCAAAAGAAGAAGCAAGTTAGAAGAAGAAGACCAAAGAAGAAAGGCCGGATCCCAACACGGCAAACTACAAGAAAAAGCACGTCGCTCCCGCTCGATGGCGCGGTCGCGCTCCTCAAGCGCCTTCTCCAGATTGGCCACCTTGGCAAGGGCTGCCTTCAGCTCGGCGTCCTTGTCGTCGGCCGCCTTCTCGGCCGCCTGGCAGTGACGGGCCTCGTCCTCACGGGCCCCCTCAGTCGTGGTAACCTGCCCCTGCAGGCGTTCCACCTCGGCCTGGAGCCGGCCCTTGTCGTCGGCCAGCTGGCCATGCTGTTGGTCCGCCTCCACCAGGGCCCGCTGCGCCTCCGCGACCTTGGAGGCTTCCTCCTTGAGGAGCCCCACCTCGGCCTCAAGACGGCTCTTGTGACCCGCCAGCTGCTCATGCAGCCGGTTGTCCTCGTCAAGAGACCGCCGAGCCGCGACCGCCTCCGGCCTCGCCTGCACCGCCTTGACGCCAAGAAGGCCGGTGTCGGCAACAAGCCGGTTGTAGTGATGACCGGCCCGAAGCAGACGAGTCCGCCAGGACAGCACCTCGGCTGCGAAAAAAGAAGGACTCAGCAAAAGAAAAGAAGCAAGACTTAAGATTTGGCCCAACTGTTACATAGTTGGCCCGAATCTCGGGGGCTGCACCCAGTGGGTGCGCTGGCGCGCACCCACTAGAAAAGAGAACAAGAGTACCTGCGGTGACGCGGAGCTCCTCCTCCTTGGCGGCAAGCTGCTCCATGAGCTCCCAGTACTTGCATAGGAGACGATTGTAGGCGGCGACCCGGAAGGCGTCAAGATGCTGAAGAAAGCAGAAGTCAGATCAAGGTCAAAACCTCTAAAGATTTGACCCAACTACTACGTAGTTGGCCCGAACCTTGGGGGCTACACCCAGTGGGTGTGCTGGCGCACCCCCACAAAGAAGAAATTATAAGAAAAAGAAGACTTGTCAGGACGGCGCGCTCCAGGTCGCGCGTCCGCTCCACCTCGGCCTGAGCAAAGGCCTCGAGCCATTCCGTCCGGCCTCGCAGGCGGCGGCTGACGGTGTCCAGCGCCTCCTCCTCCTGGGTCTGATGCCCGAAGACGACGGCGCCCCCGCCCCGCGCCGGCTGCGGCTCGGTGCCCCCCCTACCGGGGCAGCATGCTCCCCGCTGGCCGCTCACAAAGCGGCCAACACCTCTTCTAACGCCCCTCCCGGCGCCGACGACGACCCGGACACCGGGATGCCCTGCGTCGCCGCCTCCGGACCGGACACCAGGACGGCCTGCTGTGCCACCACCGGCCCAGCCGCTGGGGTGGCCTCCGGCACCGCAGCCCGCGGTGCCTCCTCCAAAACCGGCGGCACCTCCGGCACCGCCGCCCGCAGTGCCTCTTCCAAGACGACGACGCCTCCACCGCCATCAGCCCCCGCTCGCTCGGCCATGTCGTCCCGCGGCGGGGTGTCATCGCCACCTCCACGACCTCCCGGTCGAGGACCACCACCTCAGCCCGGCCTCCGCAGCCGCGCTCCCTCATGGATGACGGCTCAAAGACCGTCGCCACCACCACCGTGCCCTCCGGCATCTTGCGCCAGGCCGGCTCCACGCTGGCTCGCGCCCATGCCGCCGCCGCGTAGGTCCAAGCACAGACCGATGCCGCCTCCAGCTCCTCCTCGCCTCGGTTCCTGTCCCGCCAGGCCAAGGCCTCGGCGTCGTTCGGGTCGAGGCCGAGGTCCGAGTCGCCCCGTCTCTCCACCTCAACCTGGTCGGCGAGGTCGGACCGGCTCCTGCGGAACGCGGCCCCTTCGGCGGTCGTGGCTTCCGCCGCCGCCCTCGCCAGCGCGATCGGCGACCTGAAGAAGAAGACCGAATGAGTAAAGAAGAAACAAGACTAGGTCAAGAAATCTGGGCGCAAGCGAGAGATGAAGCTTACCCCGTCAAGACCGGGACCGGGGTTGGCCTCCCATGCCCGCTGCCGCGCTTCCTCTTGGCCGGCCTCCCGGCCCCGGCCGGGTCCGCCGATCGCTTTAGGGCCCGGGGTCGCGGCGCGACACTGTCTTTCCCATGCGGGCGGCTCGGCGCCACCCCACACGAGGACCCGGCTCCGCCCGCGTTGCCGCCTCCCCCGCCCAACGCCACTGCACCAAGCAAACAGCGTCAGCATCGCCCACACCATGCCGTGATCAGGAATCCAAGATACATGAAGAATGATGCAAGACTTACCCGCGCGATGCCCAGCGCCGGCGTCGGACTCGGCCTCCTCCTCCCCGCCATGGGTCGCGGGCTCCTCTGGCGCCACCGGCGCCACCTGCATCGGAGCCCGGGCGTAAGGGTGCCGAATCGCGTTCAGAAGTATCTCCCGTGTCGCATCAGGATGGATGAGGAGGTGCGCAGCAGCAAAGTAAGAAGACCAGACACTCACCTGCGGCGCCGGGTTCGACTCGCTGTACGGCGCCTTACTGAACCGCCAGTCCTCTCCAAGGTTGGCCCTGGAGATGCCATTCACGCCGCGCGACCCCATGCGGTTGGGGTCTTGAAGGCCGACCATTTCGCCGATGAGGCAGGAGCGCCCCTGAAGCGGAAGGACCCGGTGCATGATGAACGCGGCAAGGAGGTCGGTGCCGGTGAGCCCCTCCTGCATCCTCATCACCGTCACCCGCTCGCAGAGATTGACGATCTCCTACGACGGGTGCCTGGGCAAGTAGCCCCAGTTCGTCTTTGCCCACGGCGGCGCGATGGCGAAGTCCGGAAGGCTGATGTGATCCGCACCGAGGTTGGAAGTAGAAGAAGGAGTTCTACCACTTCTTGGCAGAATCCTCCAGCAGGATCTTGGGGAAATCCGCCCCCGACCGCTTCGAGATGACAGCGGCACCGCAATCAGTGAATTCCCCGACCGACGGGCCCTGCTGCTTCAAGGAGAAGAAGTGCGCCCAGAGGTCGATCAAGGGCTCGACCCCCAGGTACCCCTCGAAGAGCGTGACGAAGCCAGAGAGCTGAACGATGGCGCCGACGCCAAGACGATGCGGCTGGAGCCCGAAGAACTCCAGGAACGCGCGGAAGAAGGCGCTCGCCAGCAGCCCGAACCCGCGCTCGAAGTGCATGAGGAAGACCACGTGCTCTTGCCCCTCGGGCCGAGGCCTCTGCTTGCCGCGCAGTAGGCGGACGCCAACGTCCGTCTCCCGCGGCAGGCGCCGCGACGCCCGGAGTTGGGTGATGTCTCGGTGGTGACATTCGAACCCATCCAGGAGCCCGATGGCAGCGCCATGATCAGAAGAAGAAGGAAGATGGATGACGAAGGAGTTCCGCTCGGATCAGTGGGCGCTCCAGTGCGTCAGTTGCAAAGATCGAAGCGAGAGCAAAGGGACAGGAGGGCGCAAGCGAGAATAATGTCCGCCGCCCCCCTGCCCCCCGATTTATAACCCTTAGTTTGAAAGTGGGAAAGTGGGGAAGTGGGATCGTCTGCATGCGCCCGTTCCACTACCCCGCAATAAGTGCGCACGTACACGCGCAGTAACTGCGCGGGGAAGAGCAACCGGCCCTCGGACGCCGCTATAAATCCGCGCGCGTGGGCCAAGGGCGCGCGTCAGCGGGCCCCAGCCCGTCGCCCAGTCCCGTCACGTGCGTGGCCTGTCAGGCCCCTCCGACTTCCGGGCACCATGTGGCGCCCGCGCGAAGCCCGAGGGATTGCCCCAAGATCTAAGAAAACCGAAACATGGTGGGTGTTGCCGGACCCGGCACTCGCAGAATCCGCCTTGCCTAAGGGGGAAACTGCGAAGGCACACTCATCCGAAGACGGCGGACCTTCACAGCTTTGGGGAGTACTGTCGGGGGGATGAACCCCGGGCACGCAACGGAACCCGGATCCTCTTCAAAAACAATGGGGCTGGCACCGCCCCTCAATACCGGCACGCACTTGGCCGGGTCGCTCGACCCAGCCGAGCCCCGCAAGCCGGCCAGACTCGTCAACCCGGCAAGACACGGCGACTCGGCCCCAACAACCAGCGCAAGACAGCAGAACCCGGCACGACCAAGGCTTCCTCAACAAGCTAGCTCCACCCATGGCATGCTATGCAATCCGGCCACGGGTCAGCTCCCGTCCCATCCAGGCCGTACAATGGGACGAGTCTTCAATCAGCGATGACCAAGGCAACAGTGCCCCACCCATGCCTCTGGTCAGCCGGAGCATGGCAACAGTGCCCCTCACCTACCCGCTGACCAGCGCCGGCGTGGCTACAGTGCTCCCGCCCTCACTGCTGACGCCAGCAAGTGGCAGCCTGCGGAGAGCACTATACACGACCCGACTCGGCCACGCCCTGACGATCGACAAGACGGCGCATAGTCCCCCTAGGCACGCGGGGCCCACACCTAGGGGAACTTGGCGAACCACAAGCCCTCGGCGGGACCCAGCCCGGATTCCCGGACACCGACAATACGGACCCACCGACCTGTAACATTACCATTGTACCCCTGGGGGTTGGTCTATTAAACCCCCCAGGAGCCCACGATCATACAGCAAGCAAGAAAGTGAGAACGCATATGAGAGGAAAGCGAATAAGCATAGGACTAGCCACCAAACAGCAACACCGGAGAGAAGGAGCAGCCCAAGCCTTGGCCAGCTTCCTTCCTCCTCCATACAGCTCCAAGAGCGACATTATACTATCGATCATCCAACTAGACTAGGGGTATTATCTCTCCGGAGAGCCCCGAACCTGGGTATGTCTGGTGTCCCGCGCCCGCTCATGCCAACCTCGCCTCTGGAGTCCACCAGCGCCCTCGAGCCTCCTCCTCTCTTTAGCCATCCCTTGGCATCTGCCGTGCGCCCACCATGACAGAGGGGGTGGTAGTGGAGTTGCTTCTAACAAATGGTGGGATAGGCTTGCTAGACAAACGGAGGGCACGCCCGCAATATCAATAAGAGAGGAGATGGCTGCTTGTTGTCTGTGCACGTGCGTGTGAGATACGGGTCAGGAGCCATGCACGGACGATGAGAGGGGACGATGTGGCTGTGCAAAGCAGATGTAACTACATAGGAAGATCAATGGCCCTTTGTTAGAGAAAGGAGAGACATAACTTGTGAGGTACGTCGATCGATGGGGGGGTAGTTAAAGTCGATCTAGGTATATGATGGGAGATCGATCGGTATACATGCATGTGTGTGTTATAAGAAAATGAGGCACAAGGAGAAGGATAGAGAGAGAGGGATGCATCTAGGAGGTGGTACAAGAGGCATACTATATCGAGGGGGGGAAGAAGTGTGTGAGTACGAGAATGATGAAAAGAGTGGTGGGAGTGAGGCATGGACGGTGACAAGAGAAGAGGGGAAGTTTTTGTTTGTGCTAGGAATACCTGGCTAGAGAGGCATATCGATCGATGTGTGCCGTAAATAAGGAGCTGGGGGGCCTACACACACCGTGGGTGATGACCTAATGTGAAAAGATGAATTTGCGCGATGGAGCTAGAGAATGCTGAGGGAGGGTGAGAGGGATGCGTGCGTGTGCATGCACGAGAGGAAGTTAGCGCTAGCTACAAAGATAAGAAGGTTGTGTGGGTGTAAAAGACGAGTAGAGATCATATATACTTCATTATAAAAAGTGAATTCGGATATTTGAAGAATTTATCATAGTATTTTAAACCGACGCATGTGTGAATATATATAATGGTGATACACATGGTGTGGTTATGAACATGTTATACTACATATAATATATTTTATCTCTACTCTTATAAAAAACGGAATTGTTGATGATGGTGTGCCTGCCATCCTGCAATATAGGCCGTCTGATTTATATCTGCCGGATAGCAAGGAAACTATGATGGTTGAAGTTGGCCACAATCATGATTGTAGATTCTTATTGAAATAGAGAAACGAATTCAAATTTAGTTTGAATTGCAGCGGTAGTATAGACATTTGGAATGCACTAAAATGTTGGTATGAGTAGGTTACATGCATTATACAACAAGCGAAAAAATTTAATCGAACATAACATGGATTCATACTCCCTCCTTCCATCTATATAGGGCGTAATGAGATTTTTAAGACCGCCTTTGACTATTGACAAGATTAATAGTACATGACATGCACAATGTGAAAATTATATCATCGGAAGAACCTTTCACAGACGAATTTAACGGTGTGTGAGGGAGTCCTGGATTAGGGGGTGTCCGGATAGCCGAACTATCACCTTTGGCCGGACTCCTGGACTATGAAGATACAAGATTGAAGACTTTGTCCCGTGTCCGGCTGGGACTTTCCTTGGCGTGGAAGGCAAGCTTGGTGATACGGATATGTAGATATCCTACCATTGTAACCGACTCTGTGTAACCCTAACCCTCTTCGGTGCCTATATAAACCGGAGGGTTTTAGTCCGTAGGACGAACAACAATCATACCATGGGCTAGCTTCTAGGGTTTAGCCTCTCTGATCTCGTGGTAAATCTACTCTTGTACTACCCATATCATCAATATTAATCAAGCAGGAGTAGGGTTTTACCTCCATCGAGAGGGCCCGAACCTGGGTAAAAACATCATGTCCCTTGTCTCCTGTTACCATCCGCCTAGACGCACAGTTTGGGACCCCCTACCCGAGATCCACCGGTTTTGACACCGACATTGGTGATTTCATTGAGAGTTCCTCTGTGTCGTCATCTTTAGGCCCGATGGCTCCTCCGATCATCAACAGCGATGCGTTCTAGGGTGAGACTTTTCTCCCCGGACAGATCTTCGTATTCGGTGGCTTTGCACTGCGGGCCAATTCGCTTGGCCATCTGGAGCAGATTGAAAGCTACACCCTGGCCATCAGGGCAGATTTGGAAGTTTAAACTACACGACTGACGACCGCGAAGACTTGATCTTCGACGAGTTCGAGCCACAGCCAAGCGCGCTGCACTGTCACGATGGGCATGATCTAGCTCTGCCACCGAACAGTGCCCTAGGGGCCGCACCAGTGCCCGCTGCGACCCTTAGTCCGGAGCCGATTGCACTGATCGTGGACGGGTGGCTGGACTCTGCCTCGGGGGCTGCGATCTCTATGGCGATTGAGCCGAACACCAACCCTGTCCCTTGCGAAGCTCGTGACTCCAAGGTGCCGGTCTCCTCTCCGGACTCCGAACCTTCCGTGCCCCTGCCAATCGAATCCGATTGGGCGCCGATCATGGAGTTCACCACCGCGGACATCTTTCAGCACTCGCCCTTTGGCGACATCCTGAATTCACTAAAGTCTCTCTCTTTATCAGGAGAGCCTTGGCCGGACTATGGTCAGCAAGGTTGGCATGCGGACAACAAAGAAATTCGACTCCCACCCACCACCCACTTCGTAGCCACTGTCGAAAGTTTAAACGACGTCCTCGACTTCGACTCCGAAGACATCGACGGTATGGACGACGATGTAAGAGACAAACATGAACTAGCACCTATAGGGCACTGGACAGCCACCTCATCTCACGATGTATACATGGTGGACACACCTAAAGGAAGCGATGACAAGGAACAATGGGACGCCACGAGGGATCATTCCCTCGAAAAGCAGTCAAAACGCCTCAACAAAGACAGCAGCCATACAGACCCAGCCATAGAGCAGGGCGAACCGGTGGACGACGAACATGCTGTCGAGCGGACATCCGAACAGGACAACCTAGATAAACAATCCGTCCCCAGCAAAGATAACAGTCCGGACGATCTCACGCCGGACAAGTTGCTGGAGCAGAAGAACCTCCACAAAAGGCTCGTCGCCACTGTGCGAGCCTAAAAAAGCAGAAGCAGAAGCTCCAAACAGCGGAAGATGCGCTCAGAATCAGATGGAGCAAATTACTCAACACCGTAGACAAATACGGTGATAGTCGCCGAACAATGAGCTACCCGAAGCGAAAACTACTGCCCGAATTTGATGAGGAGGCCGTAGTGCCCCCGCAATCAAAGAACAAGGAGACCACCCGGTCGGATAGACGACCCCATGGCAAACATAGAGCGCAAACGGCGCCGCACACAAGCCGGCACGCGACCCACACACGGATTCGCATCAAAAAGATGGCCCAGTTAGATCTATCTATGGGCCAAGAAAGCAAGCTCTAGTAAGCAATGCAACACATCAAGTATCCGAATATTACAGTACACCTAAATATAGGGGTGTCGCACACCCCCTATGTTTCACCGATGAGGTTCTGGATTATGAATTTCCAGCGGGATTCAAGCCCGTAAACATAGAGGCATACGACGGAACAACAGACCCTGGAGTCTGGATTGAGGATTACATCCTCCACATACACATGGCTAGAGGAGATGACCTCCATGCCACAAAATACTTACCCCTCAAGCTCAAAGGGCCAGCACGGCATTGGCTCAAAAGCCTCCCCGAAAACACCATTGGAAGTTGGGAAGAGCTCGAGGATGCTTTTCGGGCAAATTTTCAAGGGACCTATGTCCGACTTCCGGATGTAGACGATTTAAGTCACATAACTCAACAACCCGGAGAGTCAGCCCGAAAATTCTGGAACAGATTCCCTACTAAAAAGAACCAAATAGTCGACCGTCCGGACGCCGAAGCCTTAGCAGCTTTCAAACACAATGTCCGAGACGAATGGCTCGCCAGACACCTCGGCCAAGAAAAGCCAAGAACAATGGCCGCATTAACAAGCCTCATGACCCGCTTTTGCACGGGAGAGGATAGCTGGCTGGCAAGATGCAGTACCAGTGACCCAAGTACATCCGAAGTCAGGGATGGAAACGGGAAACCGCGACGCAGCAAGGACCAGCGCCGGACCAAGGGAAACAGCCCAAAGAGCACGACAGTCAACGCTGGATTCAAAAGCTCTCGGCAGAATCATAAAAAACTGCCCCTTAAGGATAACAGGGACGAGCTATCTAACTTAAACAAAATCTTGGACAAGATATGCCAAATCCACAGTACTCCCGGGAAGCCTGCAAACCATACCCACAGAGATTGTTGGGTCTTCAAGCAGTCCGGCAAACTCAACACCGAACACAAGGGGCTCGACACACCAAGCAAGGACAATGACGAACCCCACAAGTAGAGCACCGGAAAACAAAAGAATTTCCCACAAGAAGTCAAAACAGTAAACTCACTTTACGTGACAAAAGGGAAAACAGAATGGCGCCCATAGAGATACGCGCCATACGGCCTATCCCAGAGGAGTCCCGCCACTGGTTGTTAAAACCAATCACCTTCGACCATCAGGATTACTCTAGAAGTATTCGATAATCGACGGACTCCAATTTACACAAGTCCTAATGGACAACGGCAGTGATCTAAACCTGCTATATCAGGACACAATCCGCAAAACGGGGATAGACCCAACCAAAATTCGCCATAGCAACACTTACTTTCAAGGGGTAATGCCAGGCCCATATGCCCATTGTACGGGCTCTCTACTGCTAAAACTTGTGTTCGGCTCACCCGACAACTTCCGCCGTGAAAAGTTAACCTTCCACCTCGCCCCATTCACAAGTAGCTACCAAGCACTACTGAGACATGAAGCTTTCGCCCGCTTTAACGCAATAGCGCATTATGCATCCCTTACAATTAAAATGCTCGATCCGTGAGGCATCATCTCCTTAAAGGGAAATATCGAGTGTTCCTCGAGCACGGAAGATTGTGTGACTGCCTTGACAGCCACACACTAAACCAGCTTCACCAATCAAAGCACCTAAATAGGCCGTTCAGACCCCAGACACGGCTAGACGAGTCCGGCGTAAACATACAAGGGCTTACTAGCCGCATACCCCTGTACAAGGGGCTCCGTGCGTGTACAACAAGAGACAATAACGATCAATTTTATTCATTTTTTGAATTGTACTTTGTTTCTTTAGTATAACGTACATTTTCACACGATCTTTTTCAACTAAGTTCCCCTCTTCTACAGATGAACACCGTGCTACACCCGTCCAGGATACGGCACAACGGAGACACAGGCGCAGATGTGTAGTAGGGACCCGTGACAAGGATTCTTTTTAGATTAAGACCCTGCGTAAACCTTTTTTACTGTCTCTTGTTGATACACATCCCCTGGTTTCTTGCCATAACCGAGGAGGAGGCTGGCGTTTTGGCATGGGCCACGTCAGAATTTTGCGACGTACCTGGACACCAGGGGCTTATTACCAAGGGCGTTGTTCGACCCGTTTTCATAAAGACCGAATATCTTAGGGAGTGTTCGGCGTCTCGAGTTAGGCCTTATATGCATCAGCTTCGAATCATGTCTTTGGTCAAATGTTGGGTTTGCCCGGCTCCTGTGTTTTGCTGCCTTATGTTCCGCTCTATCAGCTAAGGTGGCACCAGGAGAACTACTGTGATTGTGCCCCGGTTCGGCCAGGCGAGCACCTTAGTAGACAAAGCCGAAAACTGACTGTCATGATATAGCGTGAGACTGGTCAACCACTCGATGACCCGCCGGAATCTATAGGATTCCTCCGCATTGACGAAGGGCCGTTTCCCGGTCAGGCACATACGCGCCCCGAATTCGAGTAAGCACGGTGCCCCTAGGGGCTATATAGTAGCCCCACTGTCAAACTCCTATGGCTAAGTGAAAGTGATAAAGCATTATAGTATGGTTGCCTCGTTTGCTGCGCTACCACCTCCTTTATAGGACCAAGACATTGGATCAAGTGTGAAAATGCGCCTTTTGCAAACACCCCCACATTATATGCATGGGGGCTGAAGCCGAAGACTGCCATCTTTCAGGTTATATATACATATACACTAGCGGCCGCACAGGAGGTATTTTAATTCTTGAAAGGCACAAGTATAAAAAGCTTTAATATTCCATCGATACATTGTTTCACAATAATACATGTTATTCGAACATAATATCCTTCGAGCACTGTGTCTCTATTAAACGAGCGCCCTGCAAAACTTCTTGAAAATAGTGCTCGACAGGTACTTGGCTTCCGTCTGAATCTTGGGATGCAACTTCGGTGGCCTTCATCTCCTCCCAGTATGTCTTAACACGGGCAAGAGCCATCCGCGCACCCTCTATGCATGCCGACCTCCTCATCGCATTGATATGAGGCACCGCACCAAGGAACTGCTGCACCAAGCCAAAATAACTCTTTGGCTCGGGCCTTTTCGGCCACAAAAGACTCACGACATCCTTCATGGCAAGTCCGGATAACCTATTCAGCTCCGCCCATTCGGCCAAGCGATCGGTTAATGGAAGTGGGCGCTCTGGATTATGGAACTGCGACCAAAAAACCTTTTCCATTTCGTGATCCTTTTGATCTCGGAAGTGTTCGGCCGTGTCCGCGGCACTTGCCGCCAAGTCCAGATAAGCATCCTCCGCACTCCACAGCCGGTCCAACTGAGCATATTTGGGATCCACAAATTTCCTCCGCAACAGAAAGGGCTTTCCAGCCGCGATATCTCCGGCCTGACGCAGCTCCTCCTTCATAGCTCTCATCGCAGAGCGAGCATCCTTGGCCTTGGTAGTGGCCTTCTTCAGGTCCTCTTGCACCACCCAATCTTCTTTTTCAAGAAGCTTGCAGTGGTCGGCGGCATTCTTCAAGTTCACAGCCATCTCGGCCATTTCCTTCTTGTTTCGGCAGTGAGCAGCCTGTTCGGCTTTTAGCTCTTCCGCCGCCTTTAAGGCAGCCGCATCACTCTTTCTGGCCCGCTCCTTGGCTTGGGCGAGCTCTGCCCGAAGGTTCTCCATGGCAGCGACACCATCTGCATCAAGCATACATGTTGTAAGGCACGGTCATCCAGCTCCCTTACTAGGTGTCCGCGGAGAAATTGCATACCTTGTGACTCATCAAGTCGCTTATTGACAAGCGCGATGTCGGCATCCGACACGTCAA
Source organism: Triticum aestivum (assembly GCF_018294505.1). Classification (NCBI taxonomy): domain Eukaryota; kingdom Viridiplantae; phylum Streptophyta; class Magnoliopsida; order Poales; family Poaceae; genus Triticum; species Triticum aestivum. The sequence goes on from NC_057795.1 coordinate 172,212,734, forward strand.
GTTGCCGCTTTAGTTCAGCAAATTCATCAGTCCGGCTAGCCACCGGACCCTTCGCCACCTACATAGGAAGGGCGACACATTATACTTAGGATTATGATCCTCGGCGCGCTGTCATTTTTGACAACACACCGAGCCTCAGGGGCTACTATCTACACAGGGCGCATTTTATATGCGGAACTGTCAGAAGGTACATCATTTTGCGTACCTCAAAACCTGTCAGTAAACTTCTGACGGCTTCGTGCAATCCGCTCTCAGCGGATGAAATCCTTTCAATCACCGTACCCATTAACGCACGGTGATCTTCTGAGATAGACCCTCGCGCGAGGAGACCCTTCAGCTCCTCCGACCGTACACCAGGTGGTGCCGGACTCGTCCGATGGCCTTTTTCGAAGGCCGGACGCGGAGGGCTTTGAGGGGACATACGACTGCCTTTCGGCCCCGCCGGACTCGGAGAAACCCTCCGCGACGACACCTCAGGGTCGCCCGCCTCGCAAGACGGTACGGCAGGGGGAGGCGTTTCGCTCTCATCTCCGGACGAAGATCCCCCAAAGATGACCTCTGGTGAGAAGGGCTGAGATCCGAACTACAAGGTAAAATTTCGGTTATCTTCATCAGAAATAGGGCGGGGATATCCTTATTTTAAAAAGAACTCCCCTTTTTACTTACGGCTCGGTGGAGGGCTGATCCCCTTGGGGGCACAATGCGGCCGAGGCATCTCTTGGCGCAGGACCCTCTAACGAAGATTTCTTCCCCTGCTTTGAGATCATGGTGTCCGGGTCTTCAGAGGCGGTCCTCTTCTTCCCTTGGATGGAGGGATTCTCGATCCCTCCTTTCCTGACAGCCTCCTTCGCAGAGGCAGTAGCTTCCTTGTTCCCCCCTTCACCTTCTTCCGAAGGCGCAACCTCCAGCATCCTGGTTAACACGGGATCTGGCGTGGTCTCAGGGAGGGGGGCCGGACACCTGATTAACTTTGCTTTCGCTATCCACTCCTGTTCAAGGGACAGCTCTTTTAAAGGGCAAGTTCGTGATAAATATGGGATGGCGTTTCCGGGTACAGGGCTACTTACTTGAGTATCCGGGCGATTGCAGCTCAGACCTACATCCTCGGTCAAGTCCGGACACATTTCTTGTGATCCAAAGAAAAGCTTGTACATCTCCATGGGCGTCGCGCCCATAAAATGTTGGAGAGCTCTTGGTCGCTTCGGGTTAAATTCCCACAGGCGGAGGGGGCGACGTCTGCAGGGCAGGGTGTAACGAATTGGCATGACCTGCGCTACTATGACTAGAGTGATCTCTCTCTCTAGGAGGTCTCGAATGCGGCCCTGCAACAAGGGCACGTCCTTGGACGGCCCCCAGTCAAGTCCTTTATTGACCCATGACGCCAGCCGCGGTGGAGGACCCAAGCGGAAGGCAGGTGGCGCCACCCATTTGGTGCCCCTGGGAGCTGTGATATAAAACCACTCTTGTTGCCATAGGCTGAGCTCCTCTTGAAAAGAGCCCTCGGGCCATGGAGCATCAGCATTCTTGCTTATAACAGCCCCTCTGCACTCTGCCTGCTGCCCCTTGATCATCTTCGGCTCCACTTTGAAGGTCTTGAGCCACAATCCGAAGTGAAGGGTAATGCGGAGGAAGGCTTCGCATACGACAATGAACGATGAGATGTGGAGGATGGACTCCGGATCCAAGTCATGAAATTCCAACCCATAGTAAAACATGAGCCCCCTCACGAAGGGGTCGGTCGGGAAGCCTAGCCCCCGAAGAAAGTGAGACGCAAACACCATGCTTTCGCCAGGCTTGGGAGTGGGAATAACCTGCCCCTGGGCAGGCAGCCTATGCGAAATTTCGCCAGTTAGATACCTGTCATCTCTTAGCTTTAGCATGTCTTCTTTCGTAACGGAGGAAGGCATCCACCGGCCTTGCAGGTCAGAGCCGGACATCATCGAAGGTCCAAAGCGCCTGAATCTGGAGCTTTGGGTGTTGGAACTCGAGGCGAGGGGCGGATTCGATTGAGATTGAAAGAAAGGAGTGGAGCCTTGGTCTCTTTATAAAGAGGTTGAATACCAAGAGCCTTCCCCGTGACCGTTCGGGACTCGCCTTCGATAGAGGAGACGTGCCAACGGGCACGACTGGGTTACCCGCGCCCGTATTAATGAGAATCCCGGAATAAGGGGACACGATCTCTGCTTTGACAAGACGTGCCAAGGAAACCGCCTTGCTAAACGCGCTGAGGTGGGATAGTAAAACGATTCGAATAAAGGCTTGTCCATGGTGTGATGTCATGCCACGGAATACGTCAGCAGATTGAATTTGTGTAAATATTATTCTCTCTACGGTGGTATGTGGAACTTATTTTGCAGAGCCGGACACTATCCTTGTGTTCAAAATCTTCTATGAAGTATTCGGAGGAGGAACCCGCCTCGCAATGCCGAAGACATATGCGCGCCGGACTCGTCGCCATTGAAGCCTGGTTCAAGGGCTACTGAGGGAGTCCTGGATTAGGGGGTGTCCGGATAGCCGAACTATCACCTTTGGCCGGACTCCTGGACTATGAAGATACAAGATTGAAGACTTTGTCCCGTGTCCGGATGGGACTTTCCTTGGCGTGGAAGGCAAGCTTGGAGATACGGATATGTGTATCTCCTACCATTGTAACCGACTCTGTGTAACCCTAACCCTCTTCGGTGCCTATATAAACCGGAGGGTTTTAGTCCGTAGGACGAACAACAATCATACCATAGGCTAGCTTCTAGGGTTTAGCCTCTCTGATCTCGTGGTAGATCTACTCTTGTACTACCCATATCATCAATATTAATCAAGTAGGAGTAGGGTTTTACCTCCATCGAGAGGGCCCGAACCTGGGTAAAAACATCGTGTCCCTTGTCTCCTGTTACCATCCGCCTAGACGCACAGTTCGGGACCCCCTACCCGAGATCCGCCGGTTTTGACACCGACAGTGTGCTTTGTGTAAGTTGCATGTCATATATTATTGCTCTAATATTTGGTCAAAGTTAGCATTGAAAAACGCATTAGGCCCTATATAGATGGTAGGAGGGAGTAGCTTTGAATAGCATTTGTAGAGTAAAACGGGGCAAGACTCTCTCTTTATGTGGTGTGAATAGTTTTATTTTTTTGGTTTTCTTGGTTGAGGGAAGTGAGAATTGATTTGGTACGTACAAGTACAATATTACTACACATTAGGCGTGTCCCAAAATTCAACCCGCGTCTTGTTATATCCCGAAAATTTAGATATCGTGCTCCCAAAACTGGCGCCTTCACAACCTGCGCCTTGCTATCTCGAAATTACAACGCGCGCGAAAACTCCCTCCAGCTGCCAAATCCCGACATGCGAAATCCCCCTTCTAACCCCGAGCCGAAAGGGCCGCTAGTTCAAATCGGTGGGGGGGGGGGGTACTTTTGTAACACACCCTACATTTTGGACAAGCGCGTCCCTAAGTCATGCTTCACCCCCTCCCATCGCCCCCTTTTCGTCATTTGAAATCCCAGGCCGCCATAACCTCTCCGCTCCAGCCGCGAAACCCCACCCTCCTCTCTTCGCCACGTCACCACTGCCCAGCCGGAGCCTCTTCCCCGATGATGTCGTCCACCGCAACAGCTCGACGTCCCTCGTCCACCTCCCCAGATGAGGATCCGTCGTCCATCTCGTCGTCCCGCCGGATCAGCCGCCCCGTCCTCCACCTCCAAGGAGCTGCTCCGATGATCGCCTCGTCTATCGCGGCTGCTCCATCCCCACAGCGCCGCCTTAACCTGCTCCACCAAAACCGCAACATCCTCATCGACTCCTCGGACGAAGCCGAGGCCTACTCGGCGCCACCAAAGAGGTTGTACACTCATCGCATCGCACCTTCTCCTTAATTCGACCTCCCGGCACCGACGGTACTCCATCCCGCACCCCCATGGAGTGGCTACCTTGAAGCCGGCGCCGCGGGCGACATCTCCATGGCGGCTCTCCCCCAGTGTGAGGCCCCTTCGGCAGCGGCGTCCATATCAGCCGGATCTGCTGCTGCTGCTCCGGCTCTCGCTCGCTCGCTCGCGCCGCTGCTGCTGCTCCTGCTCTCGCTCGATCGCTCACTCGCCCAGCTGCTGCTGCTGCTCTCCCCCTCGCTCGTGCTGCTGCTCTGCTCCGATTAAGCCACACTTCAAGTCGACTGAATCGACTTTTGGGTAAGTTAATTTTTAGGGGTTGGGGGGGCTCGCCGGAGTTAAGGAAGAACCACCCGCAGCAGGGACGGGGGCTCACCGGAGAGGTACCCCACTATCTATCTTAGGGTTAAGGGTGGGGGCAGGGGGGCTAGAGGGCTGGCCGGGGCGGCGATGGGGAGTTGTTTCGGGGCGGCGAGGCGGCGCTGGGGCCGGCGGTTCGACCAGTGGTGGCTGGCGGCTCAGTGGGGTGCAGGTTGAAGATGAACTGCAGGCCCTCCCTAAACTACATGCCAGGTGCCTCTCTGCTACCATTGCATTCAGTTTCGACAGTAGCATTCAGATTCCATAGTAAATTTCAGTTTTGACAGTTAAGTTCAGAGTCAACAGTTTTTACCTCATCTGTTGTAGTCAGGTGGTTTTTGGTGATGTAAATTTTACATCCATTTTACATCATCTATTGGAGATGCTATTAGAATCCCACTTGAGATTGACGATGTCTGTCTTGTGCTGCTTCAACCTTGACGTCTTACGGCTCACCAGAGCTGCTCCAACAACAGAACCATCCATCACAATAGAGCAGTGCCCTGGATGCCGTCTACAGATTCCTCAGATCTTCCTCCACACCTCTGACAGCCACCTCTGCCTCAACTGCTTCAGCGACCAACCCAATGATGCTGAGGTCGACACGGCTATGGCAAAGAGGTTGTACACTTGTTGCATCACTTATTACTATACATTCACGTCAATCCATTAGGGCTATTTTGGTTCAACGGAAAAACATAGCAATAGGGAATTTTCCAATGGCACTCTACTATTAAATTATTCGTGCATTTGTTGAAAGGAATGAAGCAAAACATCCACCTGGACCTACTTTTCAAAATCCTATGCATGAAAACAAGACCAAGTGCATTAGTGCCAGAATAACATTCTAACTGTACATGCTTTCATATGGTTTCACTTTATTTTGGCCATGTTTCTTTGCATTCCTCTGCTCTTCCAATTCCTGTAAACCAAACACCCAAGTTGACAGAAATCCTGTGTTTACAAATGCTCTGTTTACCATGTGCATTTTCCTATCCTATTCCGGTGTTTTTCCTATCCCTGCATTTTAAGAATCATGCAAGCCAAATGAGCCCTTATAGAATTACTTCAGTTACAGGTACGTGCCGAAGGGAACTTTGTGTGGTTTGTCCTGCTCCTGCCGCGATGTCGTCCACCTCACCTGAGCTGCTCCATCGACAGAAGCATCCACCAAACCAGACATCACGACTCCTGACCGTCTTTCGCCGCCTCAGATCTCCTTCCCAGCCACCGGCACCAACCGCAACGGCATCGCCATCATCGACTCAGCAGATGAACCTGAGCAGTACACGGGTCCACAAGAGAGGTCGCACTCTTTTGTTTCTGCTTATGTTATGTATTGCTTAAACTTACCTGCTACTTTATCGTCCTGTTCGGCTCTGGGACTCCCAAGTCAGGTCCAAATTAATGTTCAAACTTGAGTTCTAAATTAGTTGTGGGGCACATATCGAGGCAGCAATGAATAGTATGTCTGTCTAATATCTGGTTCACCTAGGGTATGCCTATGTTGTTCATCTTGCGTGGGAAACAAATAGTAAAGCAATCATCATCTGTGTTTTTATTAATTTAAAGCAATCATTAGCCTGCTATCATTATTTTTGGATCCATCCGCTGGTTGTTACCATCACTCTAAACTTTTGCATGCTCTCCTTACATAATCTCACCATATTTTTTCATATGCATGTCAGATATTGTACACAGTTATGTTGAACATGTAGAGAAAAAGAGAAGAGTTTTGCGCAGCAATACAATGTCATGCAGACATCGCTCCATGGTGGGTTCAATGGCAAACCCTCCCCACCCCTCTCCAGATTGTAATCAAGAGGAAGATATCTGTTCTGAGGCGGATTCAGACGCCGCTGACCACTCCTATTTACCCCCCAAGGTGTTTGCTCTACCTTGGCATGATGATGTTAGTCATATCATGCATATGTTGCCTTGCAGTGCCTACTTTTGACATCATATATGTCATCAACTTAGTTTAGACATGTTCTGTAATGCCACCTATTTAGTTTCTATATCATATATGGGAATTATGCAGTCTCATGTCTTTTAGCCAGCCATAATATATGTGAAATGTGCAATGCCATCCTGTTTAACCAGGCATCATATATTTGAATGATATCTTGCCCATCCTTTTCTTCATTACATTTCCATTTGTCGACAATGTTTGTACATTAAACTACTCTTCCTGTGAATCAGCCATTTAGGTGGGAGATGGAAAAATCTGGAGTGACAACAAGACCTTCAGAGCAGGCAGTGCTACCTGTCGAAGCAAATCTCTTGTTGGGTCCCGATAGCTCCTCGGAGATGGATTCAGATATAGATGACCAGTCCTATTCCCCCACCGAGGTGTATGCTCAAACTTGGCACGGTTATACTGCTCATATCATGCATATGCTGTCTTGCATTGCATAGTTTAAACATCATATACACAATATTCAACACCATGTTCTTAGTTCAGACATCATATCGGATGCCCTCTATTTAGCATATAAATCACATATGTGAATTAAATGATGCGATCCCGATTACTTGGATACCATGTAGGTGAATTATGTCATGTGATCATGTTTAGTTATTCATCATATCTTTGAATTATGTTATGCTATGCTATCCAGTTTAGATAGACATCATATATGTGAAATTATGTCATGTTATACGTTTTAATTAAACAATATACATGTCAACTATTTCATGCCTTTTTTCCACACTATCTATTGCATCTGTCTCTCATACAATGTATGTACATTCAACTATGTTTCCTGTTTATCAGCCATTTGAATTGGAGCGGGTGATGCCACTATCCAGCGGACTAAAAACACGGTCTTCAAATAAAATAGTGCTACCTCTTGGTAGAGATAGCACCCTGGTTGTACATGCACAAGAACCAGCCCTACCACACATAACCCAAACTCTCGCAGATTGTACCCCTACTGTGATGGACAGAGAACCAGCTTCACCCAATCTAACCCCAACCCCAGCAGATACTAACCCAGTTCTTGTTGACACAACACCATCTCCACCATAGAGCTCCCAAATAAGAGCAGTTACTAAGGCAGCTCCAGTGCCCAAAGGGCCAGTACTACCACGGTGAACCCCAACTCCGGTAGTTAGTACGCCTATTCCTATGGAGGAAGCACAACCATCTAGTCGTAGTTTAGCAGCTATCGCATTTGATGTTGTTAAATCGTATGTGCGTATCTTCCCATCTTCGAAATATTATACTGAAGATGAAGGAAAATGCTAGTTGCAGGTGTTTGTCCAGGAGTTATGTGTAAGTAATGTTATTCATGGCAATTACTTTGCTTTGTTCCATACATCCTACCTCCATGATGGTTATAATACAGCAAATTTTCCCATTTTTCTCTATAGAGAAGGACCGATTTGGAAACTCAGGAAGAGGTAACCTGTGCTAATACCTCTGCTATCTTCAAGAATGCTTGGTGGCAGTATCGGAATTACCTGAAGAAAACATACTTCACCGGCAAAGAAACTCATCAAATTCCCTTACGTTCTCCTGAGACACATTTACTGGATGATGACTAGGAACGCCTTGTTCTGTACTGGTCTCGAACCAAGAATGTGGTTAGGTCTATGAGCTCATTTTCTATTTTTAAGAATTATATTCTTGCGTCTTACTGTACTCTGTTCATGTAGAACAAGTGCCTAAACCTGAAGAACAACTATTCTAATTTAAGATTCCATTGTTATCATAGTTCAAAAAAGCGATAGGCGTTAATTGTGCGTTTTGCCACCGCCTTGCGCTTTACTGACCAAAGTGCATGCTTATGCGCAGTTATGCACAGATTAAGCATAGTTATGCGCAATGCATTTTGCCAACGCCTAGAGCCTAGGCGTGCTTAAGCACTCGCTTAGGCGCGCCTTTTTTTAACTATGATTGCTTTGCTCTTGTATCACTGTATTTACTCATACAAACTTATTTTTAAATTGAAGGATCCAATCGAAACTCCAATGGCACAGCAGGTATGTTCATGCATGTTTCTTTAACAGGTTTGCTCTTATCAATAGCTCTGTTGATTTCAATTTCAATTGTGTATACTGTTGACTTTCATATCATGCACATTACTAGCATCACAACAGAGCCAATAGTGTTGTTGTACATGTAGACCCGTGGTACCCATCTGAAATCTTGTTATGCCGTGTAGTTTCCCATGCTTTGTATTCTTTCACTGCTGCTTTGTCTTGAACTGATATGATTTGAACCGTGTCTCTATTTTCATTTGGCAAGACAATGAAGTGACCATAGGACATAGATATATGTTTGTTTGATGCTTTTATTATGTACTAGTACTTGGCAATAGAAGACTTGGTAGTTTAATCCGTTCCACCTTACTAATGAACTGGTTCACCGAAATGAGTTTCATATACTAGTACATGCTAAACTTGTTATGTGTCTGCTTGTTTCTTCTTTTAGAATGCTGACAGAATATTGGGGAAGAGTGCCTTATTAAGCAATGGTAAAGGAAGTAATGCAAATAAGGTTCAGGATAGTGACACAACCTTGTTGGTCTCCAACAAAGCTGATAAAACAGCTAAGGAAGACTATCTTGAAGATAGCGAGACAACCCCAAAGTCCTGTCTTGGTTTAGTGTTCGAGTTATTGGACACTACCGCTTGCACAAGCTATTCAAACTCACTGTCTGAAACAGTTCGGTTTCTTGAGTCTCAACTACAAGCTGAAAGACATCGATCAGTTGTGCTGCGACAAGAAGCGGAAGGACTGCGGAAGTCCTTGGAGCATTCATATGCATACTTTCTGGTGCAACAGCAAGCGTTTGAGGATTTTAGCGCCAAACAGGACAAAGGTAATAAGCTTGCTAAGCTTATTGCCAGCATTGTGGATACCCAGGATAACGTTTCTTGAGCTCTTCTGAAGTTGTTTCAGTTATGCTCTTGTTTTGCTGCCACGTTTATTTGCACTGGTGGCCAATTTTGACGGCCAGTGTATGTAATATGCTGCTTTGTTCCGTATATTTTCACTGGTGGCGAACTTTGATGCCTAGTGGATGTAATATGTGTAATAGTGGTATTAGGCTAGCGTTAATTGCTTGCTTATTTATTTCCTTATTGTCATGTTTAGTTGTTTGCTTGTAGTCACTGCAGTTCTTTTTATGTGTTTTTCTAGTGGCCACAATAGCCTATTTTTGGTAACTAGGCCAAAATAATCATGGCAACACACGGACTGTTGTAACCATGGACCTCCTGCAGGCCGTATGATCCATGGGCCTTCTTTCGGCCGTAGGTTCTATTGGCCTTCTATACGGGCCGTAGGATCCATTTGCCTTCTATACGGGCCTTAGGATTCATGGGCCTTCTACGGGCCGTAGGGTCCATGGTCCTTCTACGGGCCGTACGATCCATGGGCCTTCTACGGGCCATACTATCCATGGGCCACATACGGGCCGTAAGATCCATGGGCCTTCTACGGGGCGTATCATCATTTTTCCAATCATGGGTCGTACTATTCGTGGACCATAGCGGGCCGTTAATAGGCCGTATTTGATAACTCTATGAAAACAGCCCAACGGGTTTTTTTGACATGAAAACGGCCCAACGTATTAACGGTCCGCAAACAGGCCGACTGTAACGATGAGCTGAATGTGGCCCACAAGCAGAAAATGACAGTAACGGGTCATATGTAACCGAATGCTGCAAATGAGCCCAAGAATCAATGGGCCCTGAGAAGGCCGAAAGATAACTTGGGCTGGAAACGGCCCAATGGAATAACGGGCCGTTAATGGGTATAAAGTGATACACTGTTCATTACGGGCCAGTTTCACCATGGGCCGTTAATGGGCCAAGAGTTACAAAGGGCCTCATATAGGCTGAAAGAAGTCATGGGCCACACATGGGACGAAAGTTAAAATGGGATGGAATCATATTGGATGGCCCAGATGACTCTACTGGGCCTAATTCAGAGAGGTCATAACGGGCCTTGGGTTAGCGGGTTGTAAATGGGCTATATGCGAACAGGTCGTTAACAGGCTTTCTGTGGGTCGGCCCGCCACCTTTTGACCAAGTCAAACAGGTCGGCCTTTTCATAGGAATGGGCCTCTGTTGGGCCATGCCATGTGCCACCGTATCATAGGCGCCTTCAGTCCAATGAGTGGATGACATCTGCCCCAACGGTGAGCCGACACGTGTTTCCTCCAGCAAATGATGATTTTACACGTGGAAAATCCCCATTGGTCGGGGCTATTAACGGGTTATCGGATCCAAAACCGGACCCGATTGCTTAACGGTGTTCCGTTACGGTGGATGCCATGTGTCGGTCACCCTTGACAAAAGCACTTCTGTGACACGCGATTTATCGTCATGGAAGTGGACACTTCCGTGATGATAATTTTGGTAATGTCATGGAACACTTCTACGACAACGCATGTATGACTATCTTGATTCTGTCATAAAATCGTCATGGATGTACATGCATGACAAAAAATACAACCTACTGTGACAAACACGTATCATCACGGAAGTGTATTTTTTTTGTAGTCCAATTTGTGGTTTTGATACAAGATTGGATACAAGAGATGAACTAGGGTTTTGAGAGGAGATGGTGCTGATGAAGATGTTGATGGAGATTGACCCCCTCCGGATGAGAGGACAGTTGGTGATGACGATGGTGATGATTTCCCCCTCCCGGAGGGAAGTTTCCCTGGCAGAACAGCTCCGCCGGAGCCCTAGATTGGTTCCGCCAAGGTTCCGCCTCGTGGCGGCGGTGTTTCGTCCTGTAAGCTTGCTTATGATTTTTACCAGGGTAAAAGCCTTCATATAGCAGAAGATGGGCACCGGAGAGCCACCAGGGGGGCCACGAGACAGGGGGCGCGCCTAGTAGGAGGGCGCCCCCCACCCTCGTGGCCAGGGTGTGGGCCCCCTCTGGTACTTTCTTTGCTCAATAATTATTATTAATTCCAAAAATGACTTTCGTGGAGTTTCAGGACTTTTGGAGTTGTGCAGAATAGGTTTCCAATATTTGCTCCTTTTCCAGCCAGAATCCCAGCTGCCGGCATTCTCCCTCTTCATGATAAACCTTGCAAAATAAGAGAGAATAGCCATAAGTATTGTGACATAACGTGTAATAACAGCCCATAATGCAATAAATATCGATATAAAATGCAAAATGGACGTATCAACTCCCCCAAGGTTAGACCTCGCTTGTCCTCAAGCGGAATCTGAAATCAAAAAATATGTCTGCATGTTTAGAGATAGAGGTGTCGATAAAAATAAAATATGAACATGAGGGCATCATGATCATTCTTATAACAACAACATATATAGATTTTGTCATATGATTTCTTATGCTCAAGTAACAATCTATTCATAATATAACATATGGTTCAGAAACTTCATTGAGAACTAACAAACTATAATCTCAGTCATTGAAGCAATTGCAATTTATCATAACATCAGAAAGAGTCAAGAATAGAGCTTTGCAGCAAGTCCACATACTCAACTATCATTTAGTCTTCTACAATTGCTAACACTCACGCAATACTTATGGTTATGGAGTTTCAATCGGACACAGAGAAAGATAGGGGCTTATAGTGTTGCCTCCCAACGTATTCACCTTTGGGTGATGTCAACAATAATAGTTCATGCTAACTTACATCCAATTGGATATATATATCAGGATCTTCCCAACACGAGGTGCTTGCCAAAGGATAAAATGAAAAAGGGAAAGGTGAAGATCACCTTGACTGTTGCATAAAGTAAAAGACATAAAGTAAAAGATGGGCCCTTTGTAGAGGGAAGCAGAGGTTGTCATGTGCCTTTAGGGTTGGATGCACAAAATCTTAATGCAAAATAACGTCACTTTATATTGCCACTTGTGATATGAACCTTTATTATGGAGTCCGTCACTTTTATTACTTCCATATCACACGATCGTATAAAGCTTATTTTCTCTGCACTAATAAATCATACATATTTAGAGAGCAATTTTTATTGCTTGCAACATGACAACTTACTTGAAGGATCTTACTCAATCCATAGGTAGGTATGGTGGACTCTCATGGCAAAACTGGGTTTAAGGATATTTGGAAGAACAAGTAGTATCTCTACTTGGAGCAAGGAATTTTGGCTAGCATGAGGGGGAAAGGCAAGCTCAACATGTTTCAATGATCCATGAAAATATACTTTAACTGAGATGTGAGAAAACATAACCCATTACGTTGTCTTCCTTGTTCAACATCAACTCTTTAGCATGTCATACTTTAATGAGTGCTCACAATTATAAAAGATGTCCAAGATAGTATATTTATATGTGAAAACCTCTCTTCCTTTATTACTTCCTATTAATTGCAACGATGACCAAAACTATGTTTGTCAACTCTCAACAACTTTTATGCCTCATACTCTTTATATGTGAAGTCATTACTATCCATAAGATCAATATGAACTCTTTTATTCTTTCTATTTTCTCAAGATCATAGCAAGATAGCAAAGCCCTTGACTCAACACTAATCTTTATTATATAGCTCACGGACTCGATTACATAGAAGGATCACAAAGAAAAACTCGAAACTAATTCATACCAAAACTTCATTCTACTAGATCAAGATATTACTAAAAGGATCGAACTAAGAAAAACGTAAAGATAGGAGTGTGATGGTGATACGATAACGGGGCACCTCCCCCAAGCTTGGCAGTTGCTAAGGGAGTGCCCATACCCATGTGATTATGTCCTCGGAGGTGATGAAGGTGGTGATGATGATGGTGGATAATCGCACATCGAGCGTAAAAGCTCCTCCAACTTGCGGATAATGCCCTTGACTGCGATGATATGATCCTTCAACAAAATATTTTCCTGCGTGAGATACTTGTTTTGTATGCGAGCTAACTCAATCATCTTGAAATCTTCAATCTTAGTTGGGGTAAAGAGGTTAGGTAGAGGTTGAGGGATGTTTTCTTCTTCCACCGCCGGAGCTTGATCCTCCATGGCCTTCTTGATCCCTTCATCCTTGTTGATCTCCTCCGGTTCTTCTGTTTTCAGCTCTATCTTCAATAGCCAAGCATCCTTGTCTTCATTGTTGGAGGAGGGTGACGTCATGATGCTCTAGATCTGTCAGAAAAACAACTCGAGATGAAAACAGAAGATTTTTGCGTGATACGGTGGTCAAAACCTTTGAGAGATTATATAATGATTTTTTACCGACCGAAAGAAGTAACGTGCAAGAAAACGGAGTCCGGAGAGCACACGAGGTTCCCACGAGGCAGGTCGGCGCGCACTCCACCCTCGTGGAGAACTCGTGTCCTTCCCGGATTACTTCTTGCTTTCCTAAATTCTTAAATATTCCAAAACGGAGAAAAATTGCCATTAGAATTATTTTGGAGTCAGTTTACTTCCCGTACCACATACCTATTCATTTTCGGAGTCTGAAACGTTCTGGAAAGTGTCCCTTATGTATTCCTCTGGGGTTATAGTTTCAATAATATTAGTTTCAACATTTATAGGATTACCTAAGATATAATGTTTGATTCTTTGACCGTTCACCACCCTCGGACTTGTGCCTTCGAAGTTGTTGTTTTTTATGGCACCGGAACGATAGACTTCCTCAATAACGTAAGGACCTTCCCATTTAGAGAGAATTTTTCCTGCAAAAAATCTTGAACGAGAGTTGAATAGCAACACATAATCTCCTACATTAAACTCACGCTTTTGTATTCTTTTGTCATGCCATCTTTTAACTTTTTCTTTGAACAGCTTGGGTTCTCCATTCATCAAGTGAGCTAATGTCAAATAACCTCTTCCCACAGGCAAGTTTGAAATCATAGTTGAGCTCTTTAATAGCCCAATATGCCTTATGTTCAAGTTCGAGAGGTAAGTGACATGCTTTTCCATAAACCATCTTATACGGAGACATACCCATAGGATTTTTTATGCATTTCTATAGGCCCATAATGCATCATCAAGTTTCTTGGAGCAATTCTTTCTAGATCTATTAACAGTCTTCTGCAAAATTAATTTGAGCTCTCTATTACTCAATTCTACTTGACCACTAGACTGTGGGTGATAAGGAGATGCAATTCTATTATTAACATCATACTTAGCAAGCATTTTACGAAAAGCACCATGAATAAAATGTGAACCACCATCAGTCATGAGATATCTAGGGAGTCCAATCCTCAGAAAAATAACTTCTTTAAGCATCTTAATAGAGGTGTTATGATCAGCACTACTAGTTGGAATAGCTTCTACCCACTTAGTAACATAATCAACAACAACTAGAACATGTGTGTATCCATTAGAGGCAGGAAAAGGTCCCATATAATCAAAGCCCCAAACATCAAATGGTTCGGTAACAAGATAATAATTCATAGGCATTTCTTGACATCTACTAATATTACCAATTCTTTGACATTCATCACAAGACAAGACAAACTTACGGGTATCTTTGAAGAGAGTAGGCCAATAAAAACCGGATTGCAATACCTTATGTGCAGTTCTATCTCCAGCGTGGTGTCCTCCATATGGTTCGGAGTGACACTTGCATAGGATCTGTTCCTGTTCATGCTCAGGTACACAACGTCTAATAACACCATCTACTTTCTTTATAAAGGTGTGGGTCATCCCAAAAGTAATGTCTGAAATCATAAAACAACTTTTTCTTTTGCTGATATGTGAAACTAGGTGGTATAAATTTAGCAACAATGTAATTAGCATAATCAGCATACCATGGAGCAGTACGAGAAGCATTAATGACCACTAATTGTTCATCAGGAAAGCTATCATCAATAGGTAGTGGGTCATCAAGAACATTCTCTAACCTAGACAAGTTGTCTACAACGGGGTTCTCAGCTCCCTTTCTATCAATAATATGCAAATCAAATTCTTGGAGCAAGAGAACCCATCTAATAAGTCAAGGTTTAGCATCTTTATTTTCCATAAGATATTTAATAGCAGCATGATTAGTGTGAATAGTAACTTTAGAATCAACAATATAAGGTCTGAACTTATCACAAGCAAATACAACTGCTAAGAATTTCTTTTCAGTGGTAGCATAATTTCTCTGGGCAGTGTCAAGAGTTTTACTAGCATACTGGATAAAATTTAATTTCTTATCAACTCTTTTCCCTAGAACAGCACCCACAGCATAATCACTAGCATCACACATAATTTGAAAGGGTAAATTCCAATCAGGTGGCTGAACAATAGGTGCAGTGATCAAAGCTTTCTTAAGTATTTCAAATGCTTCTACACAATCATTTTCAAAGACAAAAGGAATATCTTTTTGCAATAAATTAGTCAGTGGCCTAGAGATTTTAGAAAAGTCCTTAATGAATCTCCTATAAAAACCGGCTTGACCAAGGAAACTTATACCTTTAATGTCCTTGGGACACGGCATCCTTTCGATAGCATCAAATTTAGCTTTATCAACTTCAATACCTCTTTCAGAAATTTTATGCCCCAAGTAAATGCCTTCATTAACCATAAAGTGACAATTTTCCCAATTCAAGATGAGACTAGTGTCTTCACATCTCTGCAAAACTCGATCAAGGTTGCTCAAGCACTCATCAAAAGAGGATCCATAAATGGAGAAATCATCCGTGAATACCTCACAAATCTTTTCACAAAAGTCAGAGAATATAGCCATCATGCATCTTTGAAAGGTAGCAGGTGCATTACATAAACCAAAAGGCATACGTCTATAAGCAAAAGTACCGAAAGGGCAAGTAAAAGTAGTTTGATCTTCCACTGACACAGGTATTTGAGAGAAACGAGAATAACCATCTAGAAAGCAGAAATGTGTATGTTTGGATAGTCTTTCTAGCATTTGATCAATAAAAGGTAAAGGGTAATGATCTTTCTTAGTAGCTTTATTTAATTTATGAAAATCAATTACCATCCTATAACCTGTAATAATGCTTTGCGCGATCAATTCATCTTTATCATTAGGAATGATAGTAATACCTCCCTTCTTAGGGACGCAATGGACAGGACTTACCCAATCACTATCAGCAACGGGATAAATTATACCTGCCTCAAGGAGCTTTAGTATCTCCTTTCTTACCACTTCTTTCATCTTAGGATTGAACCTTCGTTGATGATCTCTAACCGGTTTGGAGCCTTCGTCCAATTTAATTTTGTGTTGGCATAGAGTGGGACTAATGCCCTTAAGATCATCCAGAGTATATCCAATAGCAGCACAGTCCTTCTTCAGAGTTTTCAATAATATTTCCTTTTCCCGCTACGAAAGGTTAGCACTAATAATAACATGATACATCTTCTTTTCATCAAGATAAGCATATTTAAGATTATTAGGTAAAGATTTGAGCTCATACATGGGATCGCCCTTGGGTGGAGGGGGATCCCCTAGGATTTCAATAGGTAAGTTGTGTTTCAGAATAGACCCTGTTGAAGGAATACTTCATCTATTTCCCTACTTTCATTCATAAACATATCATTTTCATGGTCTAGCAAATATTGTTCTAATGGATCAGTATGAGGCACGGCAATAGAAGCAAGACCAATAATTTCATCCTTACTAGGTAATTCTTTATCATGGTGTTGTCTATGAAACTTAGCAAAATTAAACTCATGAGACATATCCCCTAAGCCAATTGTAACAACATCCTTTTTGCAATCAATCCTAGCTTTAACAGTATTCAAGAAGGGTCTACCAAATATAATGGGACAAAAGCTATCCTGTGGGGAACCAAGAACAAGAAAATCAGCAGGATATTTAACTTTCCCACACAAGACTTCAACATCTCTAACAATCCCAACTGGTGAAATAGTATCTGTATTGGCAAGCTTAATAGTAACATCAACATCCTCTATTTCAGCGGGTGTGATATCATGCATAATTTCTTCATATAAGGAATGAGGTATTGCACTAGCACTAGCACCCATATCACATAAGCCATGATAACAATGATCTCCTATTTTAACAGAAATAACAGGCATGCCTACAACAGGCCTATGTATCTTAGCATCTGGTCTAGCAATATTGGCAGCTTCATCACAGAAGTAAATAACATGCCCATCTATATTATTATCCAAGAGATCTTTAACCATAGCAATACTAGGTTCAACTTTAATTTGCTCAGGAGGTGTATATGTTCTAGTATTACTCTTACGAACCACAGTTGAAGCTTTAGCATGATCCTTTATCCTAATAGGGAAAGGTGGTTTCTCTACATAAGTAGTAGGAACAATAGGATCATTATAAGTGATAGTCTTTTCTTCAACTGTAATAGGTGAAACTACTTTTACTTCAGTGGGAGGATTATATTTAAACCACTTCTCCTTAGGGAGATCAACGTGAGTAGAAAAAGATTCACAGAAAGAAGCTACTATCTCAGAGTCAAGTCCATATTTAGCGCTAAATCCACGAGAAGCATCGGTATCCATAAAAGATTTAACACAATCAAACTTAGGTGTCATACCTGACTCCTTACCATCGTCGGAACCCCAATCTTCAGAGTTGCGTTTAATTATTTCCAATAAATCCCACTTGAATTCAATAGTCTTCGGCATATAAGAACCATCACAGGAAGTATTGAGCATGGTGCGATCATTGAGAGAAAGTCGAGCATAAAAAATTTGAATAACCATTTCTCTTGAGAGCTCATGATTGGGGCATGAATATAACTTTGATTTAAGCCTCCCCCAAGCTTGAGCGATGCTTTCTCCTTCGCGAGGCCAAAAATTATATATATATAATTACGATAACAATGAACAAGATGCATAGGATAGAACTTCTGGTGAAATTCCAATTTCAATCGTTTATAGTTCCAAGATCCCGTATCATCACATAGCCTATACCATGTCAATACGTCTCCCTTCAAAGATAAAAAGAAGACCTTCCTCTTAACAACATCATCGGGTATACCTGCAAGCCTAAATAATCCACAAACTTCATCCACATAGATAAGGTGTAAATCGGATGCAATGTTCCATCTCCTGCAAAGGGATTAGCTAGCAGTTTCTCTATCATACCCGAAGGAATCTCAAAGTAAACATTTTCAGTAGGTTCAGTAGGTTGAGGAGCAACTCTTTGCTCTACTGGTCGGGG
Organism: Triticum aestivum; assembly: GCF_018294505.1. NCBI lineage: Eukaryota > Viridiplantae > Streptophyta > Magnoliopsida > Poales > Poaceae > Triticum > Triticum aestivum. The sequence continues at coordinate 172,231,018 of NC_057795.1, forward strand.
CGAAGATGCCCCGAACAAGCCCCTCAAAGGATTAGTTTCCATAGTAACAAGTGACAGAAAATTTCAGCACACTATATAAATGTTTCCTTACCAAGTTCCACTCACCAAAGGCGCTTCACTCCCCGGCAATGGCACCAGAAAAGAGTATTGATTACCCACAAGTATAGGGGATCTATCGTAGTCCTTTCGATAAGTAAGAGTGTCGAACCCAACGAGGAGCAGAAGGAAATGATAAGCGGTTTTCAGTAAGGTATACTCTGCAAGCACTGAAATTGTAGGTAACAAATAGTTTTGTGATAAGATAATTTGTAACGGGTAACAAGCAATGAAAGTAATTAAAGTGTAGCAAGGTGGCCCAATCCTTTTTGTAGCAAAGGACAAGCCTGGACAATTTCTTATAATGAGAAAAGCGCTCCCGAGGACACATGGGAATTATCATCAAGCTAGTTTGATCACGCTCATATGATTCGTGTTCGTTACTTTGATAATTTGATATGTGGGTGGACCAGTGCTTGGGTACTGCCCTTTCTTGGACAAGCATCTCACTTATGATTAACCCCTATTGCAAGCATCCGCAACTACAAAAGAAGTATTAAGGTAAACCTAACCATAGCATGAAACTAGTGGATCCAAATCAGCCCCTTACGAAGCAGCGCATAAACTAGGGTTTAAGCTTCTGTCACTCTAGCAACCCATCATCTACTTATTACTTCCCAATGCCTTCCTCTAGGCCCAAATAATTGTGAAGTGTCATGTAGTCGACGTTCACATAACACCACTAGAGGAGAGACAACATACATCTTATGAAAATATCGAACGAATACCATGACTACTAATAGCAAGACATCACCCATGTCCTCAGGAACAAACGTAAATACTCACAAAGCATATTCATGTTCATGACCAGTGGAGTATTAATATGCATTAAGGATCTTAACATATGATCTTCCACCAAGTAAACCAATTAGCATCAACTATAAGGAGTAATCAACACTACTAGCAACCCACAGGTACCAATTTGTGGTTTTGATACAAGATTGGATACAAGAGATGAACTAGGGTTTTGAGAAGAGATGGTGCTGATGAAGACGTTGATTGAGATTGACCCCCTCCCGATGAGAGGATCGTTGGTGATGATGATGGTGATGATTTCCCCCTCCCGGAGGGAAGTTTGCCCAGCAGAACAGCTCCACCGAAGCCCTAGATTGGTTCCGGCAAGGTTCCGCCTCGTGGCGGCGGTGTTTCGTCCCGTAAGCTTACTTATGATTTTTTTTTCCAGGGTAAAAGCCTTCATATAGCAGAAGATGGGCACCGGAGGGCCACCAGGGGGCCCACGAGACAGGGGGCGCACCCAGTAGGAGGGGGCGCCCCCACCCTCGTGGCCAGGGTGTGGGCCCCCTCTGGTACTTTCTTTGCTCAATAATTCGTATTGATTCCAAAAATGACTTTCGTGGAGTTTCAGGACTTTTGGAGTTGTGCAGAATAGGTTTCCAATATTTGCTCCTTTTCCAGCCAAAATCCGAGCTGCCGGCATTCTCCCTCTTCATGATAAACCTTGTAAAATAAGAGAGAATAGCCATAAGTATTGTGCATAACATGTAATAACAGCCCATAATGCAATACATATCGATATAAAAGCATGATGCAAAATGGACGTATCAAGAACACAATTTCTTGAAATTAAGTGAAGGGATCATCTTATAATGCTACCGTCGTTCTTAGCAAAATAAGATGCATAAAAGGATAAACATCACATGCAATCAATATATGACATGATATGGACATTATCATCTCGTGCCTTTGATCTCCATCTCCAAAGCACCGACATGATCTCCTTCGTCATGGCATAACACCATGATCTCCATCATCGTGTCGTCACATGGTCGTCTCGCCAACTATTACTTCTACAACTATGGCTAACGCATAGCGATAAATTAAAGCAATTACATGACGAGTAATAAATTAAAGACAACCCTACGGCTCCTGCCAATTGCCATAATGATTGACATGCAAGTCGTGAACCTACTACAAAACATGATCATCTCATACATCAACATATATCACATCACGTTTTGGCCATACCACATCACAACAAGCCCTGCAAAAATAAGTTAGACATCCTCTACTTTGTTGTTGCAAATTTTACGTGGCTGCTATGGGCAACTACCAAGAAACATTCTTATCTACGCAAAGCCACAACGGTGATAATAAAGTTGCCTTTTAACCTTCTACAAGGATCGCCTTTGTCAAATTAGATTCAACTAAAGTAGGAGAGATAGACACCCGGGCCGCTTCATCTCGCAATACCTCCAAATCCAAATAATGTTTGAAATATGCCCTAGAGGCAATAAAAATGTGGTTATTATTATATTTCCTTAATCATGAAAAAAGTTTATTATTCATGTTATAGTTGTATTGATCAAAAACTTAAATACAAGTGTGGATACATAAACAAATACCAAGTCCCTAGCTAGTAAGCCTCAACTAGACTAGCTTGTTGATCAAAAGATGGTTAAGATTTCCTGACCATAGACATGAGTTGCCGTTTGATAGCGGGATCACATCATTAGGAGAATGATGTGATGGACAAGACCCAGCCGTTAGCTTAGTGATACGACTCCAATGCATCTATAATTTTTGATTGTTCCATGCTGTTATATTCTCATTCTTGGATGTTTTACAATAATTTTATAGCAACTTTATATCATTTTTTGGGACTAACCTATTGACATGGTTCCCAGTGCCAGTTGTTATTGTTTTCTTGTTTTTTACTTCGCAAAAAATCAATACCAATCGGAGTCCAAACGTAGCTAGTCTTTTTGGAGTTTTTCTCTGGACCAAAAGACACTTGTTGGGCCAAAGAAGTACTAGAGGGGGGATCCGAGGGGAGCACAACCCACCTGGGCGCGCCTGGGGGCCTAGGCGGGCCCTGGTGGGTTGTGCCCACCGCGGCCGCCTCCTACACCGCCTCTTTTTCTATAATACCACCCAAAAATCCAAAAACCCTAGAGGAGTCGATGAAACACAATTCCAGCCGCGCAAGTTCCAGAACCACCAGATCCAATCTAGACACCATCACGGAGGGGTTCATCATCCTCATTAGTGCCTCTCCTATGATGCGTGAGTAGTTCATTCTAGACCTACGAGTCCATAGTTAGTATCTAGATGGCTTCTGATACGTCCATTTTGCATCATGCTTTTATATCAATATTTATTGCATTATCGGTTGTTATTACACATTATATCTCAATACTCATGGCTATTCTCTCTTATTTTACAAGGTTTACCATGAAGAGGGGGAATGCTGGCAGCTGGAATTATGGCTGGAAAAGGAGCAAACATTGGAAACCTATTATGCGCTGCTCCAAAAATCCTGAAACTCCACGAAACCTGTTTTTGGAATTAATAAGAATTATTGAGCGAAAGAAATACATCAGGGGGCCCACACCTTGGCCAGGAGGGTGGGGGCGCCCCTCCCCCTACAGGGCGTGCCCCCTGTCTCCTGGGCCCCCTGGTGGGCCCCCGGTGTCCATCTTCTGCTATATGAGAGCCTTTACCCTGGAAAAAAATCGTGGGCAAGCTTATGGGACGAAACTCCGCCGCCACGAGGCGGAACCTTGGCAGAAGCAATCTAGGGCTCTGGCGGAGCTGTTCTGCCGTGGACACTTCCCTCCTGGAGGGGGAAATCATCACCAACGTCATCACCAACGATCCTCTCATCGGGAGGGGGTCAATCTCCATCAACATCTTCACCAGCACCATCTCCTCTCAAAACCCTAGTTCATCTCTTGTATCAAAACCATAAATTGGTACACGTGGGTTGCTAGTAGTGTTGATTACTCCTTGTAGTTGATGCTAATTGCTTTACTTGGTGGAAGATCATATGTTCAGATCCTTAATGCATATTATTACTCCTCTGATTATGAACATGAATATGCTTTGTGAGTAGTTACATTTGTTCCTGAGGACATGGGTGAAGTCTTGCTATTAGTAGTCATGTGAATTTGGTATTCGTTCGATATTTTGATTAGATGTATGTTGTCTTTTCCTCTAGTGGTGTTATGTGAATGTCGACTACATGACACTTCACCATTATTTGGGCCTAGAGGAAGGCATTGGGAAGTAATAAGTAGATGATGGGTTGCTAGAGTGACAGAAGCTTAAACCCTAGTTTATGTGTTGCTTCGTTAGGGGCTGATTTGGATCCATATGTTTAATGTTGTGGTTAGGTTTACCTTAATACTTCTTTTCTAGTTGTGGTTGCTTGCAATAGGGGTTAATCATAAGTGGGATGCTTGTCCAAGTAAGGGCATTACCCAAGCACCGGTCCACCCACATATCAAATTATCAAAGTACCGAACGCGAATCATATGAGCATGATGAAAACTAGCTTGACGATAATTCCCATGTGTCCTCGGGAGCTCCTTTCTCATTATTAGAAATTGTCCAGGCTTATCCTTTGCTACATAAAGGATTGGGCCACCTTGCTGCACTTTATTTACTTTATTTACTTGTTACTCATTACTATTTATCTTATCACAAAACTATCTATCACCTACAATTTCAGTGCTTGCAGAGAAAACCTTACTGAAAACCGCTTATCATTTCCTTCTGCTCCTCGTTGGGTTCGACACTCTTACTTATCGAAAGGACTACGATAGATCCCCTACACTTGTGGGTCATCAAGACTCTTTTCTGGCGCCATTGCCGGGGAGTGTACCGCTTTTGGTGAGTGGAACTTGGTACGGAAACATTTATATAGTGTGCTGAAATTTTCTGTTACTTGTCACTATGGAGACAAATCCTTTGAGGGGCTTGTTTAGGGTATCTTGACCCCGACCAGAATAGCAAAGAGTTGCTCCTCAACCTACTGAACTTTTTGAAAATATTTACTTTGAGATTCCTTCGGGTATGATAGAGAAACTGCTAGCTAATCCATTTGCAGGAGATGGAACATTGCATCCCGATTTACACCTTATCTTTGTGGATGAAGTTTGTGGATTATTTAAGCTTGCAGGTATTCCCGATGATGTTGTCAAAAGGAAGGTCTTCCCTTTATCTTTGAAGGGAGATGCATTGACATGGTATAGTCCATGTGATGATACGAGATCTTGGAATTATAAGCGATTGAAGTTGGAATTTCACCAGAAGTTCTATCCTATGCATCTTGTTCATCGTGATCGTAATTACATATATAATTTCTGGCCTCGCGAAGGAGAAAGCATCGCTCAAGCTTGGGGGAGGCTTAAATCAATGTTATATTCATGCCCCAATCATGAGCTCTCCCGGGAAATGATTATTCAAAAATTTTATGCTCGGCTTTCTCTTAATGATCGCAACCTGCTCGATACTTCCTGTGCTGGTTCTTATATGCTAAAGACTGTTGATTTCAAATGGGACTTATTGGAAAGTATTAAACGCAACTCTGAAGATTGGGGCTCTGACAATGGTAAGGAGTCAGGTATGACACCTAAGTTCGATTGTGTTAAATCTTTTATGGATACCGATGCTTTCCGTGGATTTAGCGCTAAGTATGGACTTGACTCTAAGATTGTAGCTTCTTTCTGTGAATCTTTTGCTACTCACATTGATCTCCCTAAAGAGAAGTGGTTTAAATATAATCCTCCTGTTGAAGTGAAAGTAGTCGCACCTATTACAGTTGAAGAAAAGACTATCACCTATAGTGATCCTATTGTTCCTACTACTTATGTTGAGAAACCCCCATTTCCTGTTAGGATAAAGGATTATGCTAAAACTTCGACTGTTGTTCGTAAGAGTAATACTAGGACTTATACACCTCCTGAGCAAATAAATGTTGAACCTAGTATTGCTATGGTTAAAGATCTCGTGGATGATGACTTAGATGGGCATGTTATTTATTTCTGTGATGAAACTGCTAATATTGCTAGACCAGATACTAAGATACATAGACCTGTCGTAGGCATGCCTGTTATTTCTGTTAAAATAGGAGATCATTGTTATCATGGTTTATGTCGTATGGGTGCTAGTGCAAGTGCAATACCATATGAATTATATAAAGAGATTATGCACGACATTGCACCCGTTGAATTAGAAGACATTGATGTTACTATTAAGCTTGCTAATAGGGACACCATTAAACCAATTGGGATAGTTAGAGATGTTGAAGTCTTGTGTGGGAAGGTTAAATATCCTCCTGATTTTCTTGTTCTTGGTTCCCTACAAGATGATTTTTGTCCCATTATTTTTGGTAGACCCTTCTTGAATACAGCTAGTGCTAAGATTGATTGTGAAAAAGATATTGTCACCATTGGCTTAGATGGTATGTCTCATTAGTTTAATTTTGCTAAGTTTCATAGACAACCTCGTGATAGGGAACCACCTAGTAATGATGAGATTATTGGTCTTGCTTCCATTGGTGTGCCTCCTACTGATCCGTTAGAACAATATTTGCTAGACCATGAAAATGATATGTTTATGAAGGAAAGAAGGGAAATGGATGAAGTGTTCCTTAAACAGGAACCTATGCTGAAACATAACCTTCCCGTTGAAATTCTAGGGGATCCCGCTCCACCCAAGGGTGATCCCGTGTTTGAACTCAAACCATTACCTGATAATCTTAAGTATGCTTATCTTGATGAAAAGAAAATATATCCTGTTATTATTAGTGCTAACCTTTCAGAGCAAGAAGAAGAAAGATTATTGAAAACTCTGAAGAAGCACCGAGATGCTATTGGATATACTCTGGATGATCTTAAGGGCATTAGTCCCATGTTATGTCAACACAAAATTAATTTGGAGGCTGATGCTAAACCAGTTAGAGATCCTCAACGATGATTGAATCCCAAGATGAAAGAAGTGGTAAGAAAGGTGATACTAAAGCTCCTTGAGAAAGGTATAATTTATCCCGTTGCTGATAGTGAATGGGTAAGCCATGTCCATTGTGTTCCTAAAAAGGGAGGTATTACCATTGTTCCTAATGATAAAGATGAATAGATCCCACAAAGAATTGTTACAGGTTATAGGATGGTAATTGATTTCCGTAAGTTAAATAAAGCTACTAAGAAAGATCTTATCCTTTACCTTTTATTGATCAAATGCTAGAAAGACTATCCAAACATACACATTTCTGCTTTCTAGATGGTTATTCTAATTTCTCTCAAATACCTGTGTCAGCGAAGGATCAATCTAAAACCACTTTTATTTGCCCTTTCGGTACTTTTTCTTATAGACATATGCCTTTTGGTTTACGTAATGCACCTGCTACCTTTCAAAGATGCATGATGGCTATATTCTCTGATTTTTGTGAAAAGATTTGTGAGGTATTCATGGATGACTTCTCCATTTATGGATCCTCTTTTGATGATTGTTTGAGCAACCTTGATCGAGTTTCGCAGAGATGCGAAGACACTAGTCTCGTCCTAAATTGGGAAAAGTGTCACTTTATGGTTAATGAAGGCACTGTCTTGCGGCATAAGATTTTCGAGAGAGGTATTGAAGTTGACAAAGCCAAAGTTGATGCTATTGAAAAGATGCCATGTCCCAAGGACATAAAAGGTATAAGAAGTTTCCCTGGTCATGCCGGTTTTTATAGGAGGTTCATTAAGGACTTTACTAAAATCTCTAGGCCTCTGACTAATTTATTGCAAAAAGATATTCCTTTTGCCTTTGATGAAGATTGTGTAGAAGCATTTGTAATACTTAAGAAAGCTTTGATCACTACACCTATTGTTCAGCCACCTGATTGGAATTTACCTTTTGAAATTATGTGTGATGCTAGTGATTATGCTGTAGGTGTTGTTGTAGGGAAAAGAGTTGATAAGAAATTGAATGTTATCCAGTATGCTAGTAAGACTCTTGATACTTCCCAGAGAAATTATGCTACTACTGAAAAAGAGTTCTTAGCAGTTTTGTTTGCATGTGATAAGTTTAGACCTTATATTGTTGATTCCAAAGTTACTATTCACACTGATCATGCTGCTATTAGATATCTTATGGAAAAGAAAGGTGCTAAGCCTAGACTCATTAGATGGGTTCTCTTGCTCCAAGAATTTGATTTGCATATTATTGATAGAAAGGGAGATGAGAACCCCGTTGCGGACAACTTGTCTAGGTTAGAGAATGTTGATGATAGCTTTCCTGATGAACAATTAGCGGTCATTAATGCTTCTTGCACTGCTCCTTGGTATGCTGATTATGCTAATTACATTGTTGCTAAATTTATATCGCCTAGTTTCACATACCAGTAAAAGAAAAAGTTATTTTATGATTTAAGACATTACTTCTGGGATGACCCACACCTTTATAAAGAAGGATTAGATGGTGTTATTAGACGTTGTGTGCCTGAGCATGAATAGGAACAGATCCTACGCAAGTGTCACTCTAAATCCTATGGAGGACACCACGCTGGAGATAGAACTGCACACAAGGTACTACAATCTGGTTTTTATTGGCCTACTCTCTTCAAAGATGCTCGTAAGTTTGTCTTATCTTGTGATGAATGTCAAATAATAGGTAACATTAGTAGACGTCAAGAAATGTCTATGAATTACTCTCTTGTTATTGAACCATTTGATTTTTGGGGATTTGATTATATGGGACCTTTTCCTGCCTCTAATGGTTATACACATATTTTAGTTGCTGTTGATTACGTTACTAAGTGGGTATAAGCTATTCCAACTAGTAGTGCTGATCATAACACTTCTATTAAAATGCTTAAGGAAGTTATATTTCCGAGGTTTGGAGTCCCTAGATATCTTATGGCTGATGGTGGTTCACATATTATTCATGGTGCTTTCCGTAAGATGCTTGCTAAGTATGATGTTAATCATAGAAACGCATCTCCTTATCATCCGCAGTCTAGTGGTCAAGTAGAGTTGAGCAATAGAGAGCTCAAATTAATTTTGCACAACACTATGAATAGATCTAGAAAGAACTGGTCCAAAAAACATGATGATGCATTATGGGCCTATAGAACTGCATACAAAAATCCTATGGGCATGTCTCCTCATAAGATGGTTTATGGAAAAGCTTGTCATTTACCTCTTGAACTTGAACATAAAGCCTATTGGGCTGTTAAAGAGCTCAACTATGACTTCAAACTTGCCGGTGAGAAGAGGTTGTTTGATATTAGCTCACTTGATGAATGGAGAACCCAAGCCTATGAGAACGCCAAGCTATTCAAAGAAAAAGTCAAACGTTGGCATGACAAAAGGATACAAAAGCGTGAGTTTAACGTAGGAGATTATGTGTTATTATTCAACTCCCGTTTAAGATTTTTTGTAGAAAAACTTCTCTCTAAATGGGAAGGTCCTTACGTTATCGAGGAGGTCTATCGTTCTGGTGCCATAAAAATCAACAACTTCTAAGGCACAAGTCCGAGGGTGGTGAACGGTCAAAGAATTAAACATTATATTTTAGGTAATCCTATCAATGTTGAAACTAATTTTATTGAAACCGTAACCCCGGAGGAATACATAAGGGACACTTTCCAGAATGTTCCAGACTTCGAAAAGGAATAGGTATGTGGTACGGTAAGTAAACCGACTCCAAAACAACTCCAATGGCAATTTTTATCAGTTTTGGAATATTTAAGAATGTTTGGAAGAAAGAAGTAGTCCGAAAGAGACACGAGGCCCCCATGAGAGTGGAGGGCGCGCCCTCCCTTACTGGGCACGCTCCGAAAGGGACACGAGGCCCCCATGAGAGTGGAGGGCGCGCCCTCCCTTACTGGGCACGCCCCCTATCTCGTGGGCACCTCGTGTGCCTCCCGGACTCTGTTTTCTTGCACGTTACGTATTTTGGTCAGTAAAAATTCATTATACATACTCCCGAAGGTTTTGACACCGTATCAAGCAAATATCCTTTGTTTTTGTTTTGAGCTATTCCTGTTGCAGATTAAAAGCAAGATGTCTTCTCAGGAGTCAGTTAGGGAGAGTCGGGTGTCTCACCCAACACCAGGTCCAGGAGCAAATAGCGATGCTTACCACTTTGGACCATCAACAGAGGATGAGATGGAGGCTGATTTGAAAAGGATAGATGCCATGGAGGAATATCAAGAAGTTACCTCTCGTCTCCAAGCAGAATTCATGATGGGAGAACTACCTAGCTTGGCTATCCCAACTTCGGTCATCCCTTCCAACTTGAGATTTCTTTCTTATGAAATTATGAAAAAGACCTTCACTTGTTCTCCAGAAGCTATGCAGCATTGTCGGTGTCAAAACCGGCGTATCTCGGGTAGGGGGTCCCGAACTGTGCGTCTAGGCGGATGGTAACAGGAGACAAGGGACACGATGTTTTACCCAGGTTCGGGCCCTCTTGATGGAGGTAAAACCCTACGTCCTGCTTGATTGATATTGATATTGTGGATGTTTACAAGAGTGGATCTACCACGAGATCAAGGAGGCTAAACCCTAAAAGCTAGCCTATGGTATGATTGTAATGGTTGTTGTTGTCCTACGGACTAGAGCCATCCGGTTTATATAGACACCGGAGAGGGCTAGGGTTACATAGAGTCGGTTACAATGGTAGGAGATCTACATATCTGTATCGCCAAGCTTGCCTTCCACGCCAAGGAAAGTCCCATCCGGACACGGGACGAAGTCTTCAATCTTGTATCTTCATAGTCTTGGAGTCCGGTCGATGATGATAGTCCAGCCGATGATAGTTCGGCCGATGATGGTAGTCCGGCTATCCGGACACCCCCTAATCCAGGACTCCCTCAGTAGCCCCCGAACCAGGCTTCAATGACGATAAGTCCAGCATGTGTGTAGTCTTCGGCGTTGCAAGGCGGGTTCTCCTTCAAGTTCTACGTACCTGCCGAACAGTGTCCGGCTTCCTCATCAATGTTGCATGTCTTGGCTTCCACGCCCAATAATGGCCTTCTTCAATGCGTCGCGCGAATGTGAAAAGCCAGGGTGTCTTTTATGTTTTACCCCCTAGTTGTGCGAATAATCTGCCTATAAGGGAGGCAAGAATCCAGATCCAAATCACCATCTTCCTCCCGCAAATACTCATCGGAGCGCTTTCGACCAAGAATCCATTCCATCATGGACCATCAACGCGGCTCCTCTTCTTGCGCTCCCAGCCCTTTGCCACGAGATTGGAGGAGATGCTCTGTTCCGCACAACGAGCTGGTGAAGCTCCAAGCGGGGGGATATCTCCCTCCGGCCTTTATGGTTCCGGTTCGAGCCGGGCTGGCCACCTACAAAGGTGGGAAGCAAGCGGAGGTTACCCCAAGTCCCAAAAAAGGGGAGCGGGTATGCTTCGTCCCCTATCTGATAAGGGGGCTCGGATTTCCTGTACATCCATTCCTCCGCGGGCTCCTGGAGTTCTACGGACTCCAGCTTCATCACCTCACGCCCGCCTCAATCCTGCATATTGTGGGTTACATAGCTCTTTGCGAGCTATTCCTGGGCGTCGAGCCCCATTTCGCGCTGTGGAAGAGGTTGTTCTGCCTTGTACCCCGCTCTCACGAGGGGTCCATATATCAAGTGGGCGGCGCCGAAATATGGCGCATTGCCGGGACCGGATATCCAACCGGAACCCCTAAGAAGGCGTCCGAAGACTGGCCTTCGGGATGGTTTTATATAGAAGACGCTCCACTGCCGGACCCTGTTCGGATCGGCCTCCTGGAGTTCAGCAATGCTCCTCTGAAGAAACGCCTTAGTTGGCGTCCGCGGAGCCCCCAACTGGAGGAAGACAAGAGCGTCCATTATTTGATGGGCCGAATAAGGTTACTGGCCCATTCCGGGTTGACCATGATTGGAGTCATGGCAACATGCATTATGCGGGGGGTGCAGCCACTACAATACAGGGGCCACCCCATGTGGGACTTCAACGGGGAGGACGATGCCACCCGTCATGGCCGCAAAGGGCCGGATTCGGCCGAAGACCTGGTGACGATCCTGTCCGGCCTGTATAAGGGGGAGAAGGAGGATTTCCTTCGGACGAACCCGTTAAATGGGTTCTCCATGAATAATCCCCGGCCTTGGGTAAACGAACACTCTGCATGCCCGACCCATGCTTTTTGAAACTTAAGTTTGTTATATTGTATTCTTCTTTCGACGCAGGAACTACGCCGGATCGTGGAGGACATGCTAAGTCCAGCTCCGCAACCCGAGGATCCAGAGAGATCCCGGGATCCGGCCTCCAAAGAGGATCCGGACATAAAGGTGGAGCTAATCGACGGGGTATTCCACCAGCTCAGCATGGACAATGCTTTAGTCGCCATCACGGCCGACTATCCCGGACTATATCCGGCTTCCCAGGTGATTGCGACCGAAGCCTTGACACCGTCATTCCTTCCTTGCTTATTTCTGACCACCGTATATGATGGTGCTGTGCAGGAGGCGCCCCTAGGGCGAGAAGCCGAGCCCGTGGTGGCTGGCCAACAAAGGCCAGTCCGGACCAGTAGGCGGAAGAGGAGCGCGGCGTGGACTGAAACGTCGCTGCAAAGGTGTAGCTCACAATTCATTATTTAGAGCAACGTTCCTAGGAAGCGTTTGAGTGCTCATGACTTTTGTAGGGAAAAAGGCGCCCGCTGGGCTACGGGCGTGGAGGTTGCCAATCCAACCTCTACCAGCCAGGCTCCAGCACCTGGTCTGGAGGGGGAGGCGAGCGCAAGGCGCGAGCCGGACGTTCATCCGATGGAGGATGCTGACAGACTGTCCGCCACCAAGTCTGAGGTGGAGAGTGCCATGAATCACAGGCGCCGCCGGACAGTATTTCATGACGCGTGCTTCTCCCCCGAGGCGTTGAATGCCTTTAACGCGGGGGACGCGCACCTTCGTGCTGCTCAAGATGGTTTTACCAGAGCCACGGAGCAGTATGTAAAAGACATACGGGTAAGAGAATTTAATAGTTGTATATGCCAGTAGCCCCCGAGACCTAAAGTAGTTATATTAACTGATTTAAGGATCATATAAAATGTAGGATCTTACCGAGAAGAATACCCAACTATCTCAGGAGCTGCAAGAGTGCAAGGCCCAACTTGATGCCGCACTCTCTGGCGTAGGAGTAAACACAGGGACCTCTCCTGGTAACGCATTATTTTAGAAAGATAAGTAGCGTTTGGCCTTTGCGCAAGTCTAAAAAATGACATTGCAGGTGCTGCCGGACAAGATCCGGACAGGCAAGAACTTCTGTGCCAACTAAAGGCCGGCGAGAGGGTGCTGCATAAGGTGCAGCATCAAAGGAACAAGCTCCAGGATGCCCATGCCCAGCTTGGAGAAGAGCTGAAAGGCGTTCGGGCCGAGCTGTCGGGCTCCGTTAAGGAGAATCAGCGGCTTCGTCGCGGCATCTATAGTAAGTGCTTGAGCGAACTCCTTTGAAAAGAAGAGTTCGACGAGGAAGGCAATTTGACAGAATATGTCTGCAGGTATGCTCACAGGTCGCCCTGCGGAGGAGATGCCCGTATCAACGGGTGATCAACTTCCCGAATTGTTGCAACTGATCGAACGAGTTCGGCAGGCAATGAGCGGCGTCATCCAGGCTTTATGGCCAGCCTTCTCCTTACCCGAGGGTCTTGGGGAGCTTGCGGAGAAGCTGCAGGGAGTGCGGCAGCGCTTCCATTTATGGAAGATTTCGGCCTTCCGCCAAGGCGCCAGGGAGGCCTGGGCCATGGTAAAGACGCGGTACAAGAAGGCGGATCCCAACCACATGGCCGAAGTCGGACCTGTGGGGCCCGATGGGAAGGAGATCCCTGTGAGTTTGGTATACGGCCAAGTAGAGTTGGCCGCTAAATTTTCCCAACAGGACTGTAAATTAGACAACCTGTTAGACGGGATTGAGGAAGAATACAATCAGTCGATTTGACAATGTATTATAAAATGACATATAAAATGCCTTCTAGCCGGATTGTAGATCGTTTGTCTTTGCCAACCTTTTTGCTTCGACCTCGGGACCCTAGAGTCCGGAGTGTGTCTGAATACCTTCGTGGTTATGAAACAACCGGGGTATGCGTGGAGACCAGGCATAGGGGTCATTAGTACTTTATCAGACAAGTGCCCAACTAGTTATGTTATATTACATGGGTAGTAAGAAACATCTTCTAGGGAGAATAGTTCCGTTAAGGGTTCCTTTCCTCTGGGGGTGGCATGCCCTAAAGTGCATGTTCGGACTGCGAAAAAAGTAGAAAAACATCTGGGGGCAGATAAATAAGTGGATAAAAAATCATCTTTTAAGTCACCGACCGAATATTCCCTTAAGAACGCTAGCTTTCGGCTTCACCTAGTCTGAGGTACACATCCGGCTGACCCGGCAGTAACAATCGCAGAGGTGCTCCCTTTACCTCCTAGCCAAACAATCGGGAACATAGGGGTAAGCACAGGAGCCAGGCAACCCATCTTGGCCAAAACTTAAGTCATATCGATGCATATAATGGTGAATAAAGGTACATGTGGAGGCTTGACACATGTGTTGGGCATGAAGCCCTTATAATTAAGCTTCTGGTAAAGAAGCCCCCAGGTATAATGAGTGCGGATAGCACATCAATTGCACGCGAATGATGCGCAAGTAGGCCTTTTAAGGCTGTGATGAATAGGGTTGAGAAGAAAAAGATAAACAAAAGGCAGCTGAAGTAAAAAAAATTGGACGGGGGGAAAGGGACGAACTCTTAGTCCGGCGCTAGGCATAGAATCTTCGGAGGCGGGCTGCGTTCCATGGGTTCGGCTCGAGTCGGTTATCCGACGCATTTCGTAGACGGTACGCTCCGCCGGTCAAGACTTTATCGATGATGAAGGGGCCTTCCCATTTGGGCTTGAGCTTGTCCTTTTTCTTGTCCGGCAGGCGTAGAACCAGTTCGCCAACATTGTAAGTCTTGGCCCGTACTTCTTTGCTTTGGTATCTTCGAGCCTGCTGCTGATAGAATGCGGAACGAGCCTTGACGACGTCGCGTTCTTCCTCCAATGCGTCCAAGCTGTCCTGCCGATCCAACTCGGCTTCTCTTTCTTCGTACATGCGCACTCGAGGTGAGTCATGAATTATGTCGCAGGGCAAAACTGCTTCTGCACCGTATACCATAAAAAATGGTGTGAATCCGGTAGTACGGTTGGGCGTTGTCCGCAGCCCCCAGAGTACGGAGTCGAGCTCCTCTACCCAGTGCGTGTCAGATTTCGTAAGGGACCGCACTAGTCTAGGTTTGATGCCGCTCATTATTAGACCATTTGCTTGTTCCACTTGACCGTTGGTTTGAGGATGATAGACTGAAGCGTAATCGAGCTTGATGCCCATATTTTTGCACCATGATTTAACCTCATCGGCCGTGAAGTTCGTGCCGTTATCGGTGATGATGCTGTGGGGGACACCATAACGGTGTACTACCCCGGATATAAAGTCTATCACTGGTCCGGACTCTGCCGTTTTAACTGGCTTGGCCTCTATCCATTTGGTGAATTTATCCACCATGACCAATAGGTACCTTTGCTTGTGGGTTCCCCCTTTAAGTGGTCCAACCATGTCAAGCCCCCAGACCGCGAACGGCCAGGTAATGGATATAGTTTTGAGGGCAGTGGGTGGCATGTGGCTTTGATTAGCAAAGAGCTGACAACCGACGCA
This sequence comes from Triticum aestivum, assembly GCF_018294505.1. Taxonomy (NCBI): domain Eukaryota; kingdom Viridiplantae; phylum Streptophyta; class Magnoliopsida; order Poales; family Poaceae; genus Triticum; species Triticum aestivum. The sequence goes on from NC_057795.1 coordinate 172,246,552, forward strand.
TCTTTGGACTAAGTCCTGAGCATCTGCCCGGGCCGTCGGCCAATAAAATCATGTACGGAATGCCTTTCCTACAAGGGACCGGGCTGCGGCGTGGTGTCCGCCTAGTCCGGCGTGAATTTCAGCCAGAAGGTCTCGCCCTTCCTCTTCGGAGATACACCTTTGAAGGACTCCGGTTGTGCTTTTCTTATAGAGTTCTCCCTCATGGACCTTGTAGGCTTTAGATCGCCGGACTACGCAGCGGGCCTCATTATGGTCTTCGGGGAGTTCCTGCCTAAGCAAGTAGGCTAGGAACGGCTCTGTCCATGGGGTGATTACTCCCATTATGTCGTGAGCTGAGGTGTTGTTTCGTCGGCTGGATCGCCGGTTGTGTCAGATTGCTCTGCGGCTGCCTCCGGTTTGTTATTTCCGGACTCCTCTTCCCATAGTACGGATGGCTTGAACAGCCGTTCCAGGAAGATATTTGGAGGGACAGCGTCGCCTTTTGCGCCAATGCATGCCAATACGTCGGCCACTTGGTTATTATCTCTGGCTACGTGGTGGAATTCAAGTCCTTCGAACCGAGCTGACATTTTAAGGACGGCGTTGCGATAGGCTGCCATTTTTGGATCCTTGGCGTCAAAGTCTCCATTTACTTGGGATATTGCGAGGTTTGAGTCCCCGCGCACCTCTAGGCGTTGGATGCCCATGGAGATTGCCATCCGGAGGCCGTGTAAGAGGGCCTCATATTCGGCTGCGTTGTTGGAGTCCGTGTACATTATCTAAAGTACGTATTGGACTCTGTCCCTGGTTGGGGACGTTAGTACGATGCTAGCCCCCAATCCGGCCAACATTTTGGAGCCGTCGAAATGCATAATCCAATTGGAGTATGCGCCGTACTCTTTAGGGAGTTCGGCTTCAGTCCACTCAGCGACAAAGTCAGCCAAAACTTGCGACTTTATAGCTCGCCAGGGTTTGTAAGTTATGTCGAATGGTAAGAGCTCAATGGCCCATTTTGCAATCCTGCCCATTGCGTTGCGGTTATTTATAATGTCATTTAGGGGTACTTCGGAGGCCACTGTTATCGAACACTCTTGAAAGTAGTGTTGGAGCTTCTGGGATGCCATGAACACCGCATACGCTATCTTTTGATAGTGCGGGTAACGGGACTTGCAGGGGGTTAAAACAGTGGATACGTAGTACACTGGTTTTTGAAGAGGGAATTTATGCCCTTCTGTCTCTCGTTCTACGACGAGCACCGCGCTTACTACTTGATGTGTTGCCGCGATGTATAACAACATAGGTTCGCCCAGGTTGGGCGCAGCCAGGACCGGATTCATTGCCAATATGGCCTTTATTTCCTCCAGTCCGGCAGTGGTAGCATCCGTCCACTCGAAGTGTTCGGTGTGCCTGAGGAGGCGATAGAGGGGCAATGCCTTTTCTCCTAGGCGGGAGATAAAGCGGCTGAGAGCCGCCACGCATCCAGTCAATTTCTGGATCTGTTTGAGGTTTTTGGAATATCCAACTGTGATAGGGCTCGGATTTTGGCTGGATTTGCTTCAATTCCTCTACCGGATACAATGAAGCCAAGAGCTTTCCGGCTGGTACGCCAAAAACGCATTTTTCCGCATTCAGCTTGATGTCATATGCTCGGAGGTTGTCGAATGTGACCCTCAAGTCATCTACTAGAGTTTCGACGTGTTTGGTTTTGACGACTACGTCGTCTACGTATGCCTCTACTGTTTTGCCGATCTGGGTAGCCAGACATGTCCGAATCATGCGCTGATATGTTGCGTCGGCGTTTTTAAGTCCGAAGGGAATCGTGTTGAAGCAGAATGGTCCATATGGAGTAATGAACGCCGTTGCGGCTTGATCCGCTTCTGCCATCTTGATTTGATGATAGCCGAGGCATGCGTCCAGGAAGCACAATGAATCGTGCCCTGCAGTGGCATCGATGATTTGGTCGATGCGGGGGAGGGGGAAGGGATCCTTTGGGCAGGCTTTATTTAGGTCTTTGAAATCGACACATAGGCGCCAGGATCTGTCCTTCTTTGGTACCATTACCAGGTTTGCTAGCCAATCCGGATGTTTGATGTCTCTGATGAATCCGGCTTCCAATAGTTTGGCTAGTTCTTCTCCCATTGCCTGTCTTTTGGGTTCGGAAAATCGTTGAAGAGCCTGTTTGACTGGCTTGAACCCTTTTAGGATGTTTAGGCTATGCTCTGCCAGCCTGCGAGGGATTCCTGGCATATCTGAAGGATGCCAGGCAAAAATGTCCCAATTTTCCCGAAGGAATTCTTGCAGCGCGGTGTCTACATCAGGGTTCAACTGTGCCCCAATGGAGGCCGTCTTTGTCGGGTCCGTTGGGTGGACCTGGAATTTTATAATTTCGTCCACTGGTTTAAAGGAGGTGGACTTGGATCTCTTATCGAGTATCACGTTGTCTCTGTGCACCATAGCGCGCAGCGCGGTGAGTTCCTCTGCCGCTAGGGCTTCGGATAGTGCCTCCAGGGCTAATGCAGCTGTTTTGTTTTCGGCGCAGAGTGCTATGTCCGGATCACTAACGAGAGTGATTATCCCGCCGGGCCCAGGCATTTTGAGCTTCATGTACCCGTAATGGGGTACGGCTTGAAAAATTGTGAATGCCTCTCGTCCTAATATAGCATGGTATTCGCTGCTGAGCAGGGCCACTTGGAACGTGATTTCTTCGGACCTGTAATTGTCCGGCGAGCCGAACACCACATCGAGTGTGATTTTTCCGGTGCAGCGTGCTTCCCGGCTAGGGATTATTCCTCTGAAGGTTGTGTTGCTTCGCTCAATGCGGCTCCAGTCTATTTCCATTTTTTTGAAGAGTTTCCTCGTAAATGAGGTTCAATCCGCTGCCGCCATCCATGAGTACCTTGGTAAGTCGAAAGCCCTTCACTACTGGACTGAGGACCAATGCGGCTGGTGCTCGGGCTGTTCGGAATTTAGGTTCGTCGCTAGCGTTGAAGGTGATGGCCGCATCGCTCCAAGGATTTGTCGTTGCTACTTGGTAGACTTCGGCAAGGTTGTGGATCGTTCGTTTCCGCATATTGTTTGATGCGAAAGTCTCGAAGACTGTTGATACCGTACCGGTATTGTTGGTGTGGTTTCGTGGGGCTAGAAGCTCCTCGCCACTTTTGGCCACCTGCCGTAATATCCAACATGCACGAAGGCTATGTGTTGGGGTGGCGCCCTTGGTACTGTGAATTGTACAGGGTTTGCTGAGCCATCCCTCCAGTACGGTTCCGTTCCCTTTAAGGGGCTTCTGTTTTTTGGTTCTTGTACTTGGTGCCTGAGTGTAATGCACCCTTTTGTTGTGGACTGGGGCTATGTTCGGGGCCGGATTATCCCAAAATCTATCTTCGGTTTTCCGGAAACTTTCTATGGCACAGTACTTTAGCACTATGGATGCCAAGTCGGCGAAACGTGTGATTTCACGATGGCTGACGGCGTTCAAGATTCCCCTGTCCGTGCAATTGTTGCAAAAGATCGAGATTGCGTTTTCCTCTCGGCAGTCCTTTATCCGGTCCATGACCAGGAGGAATCTGGCCCAGTAATGATGTACTGTTTCGGCTGGCTCTTGCCGGATTAGAGATAGATCGCATATATCTGGACGGGCGGGCCTGATTGAGTCCGGGACCCTGCCCATCTCGAGGCTCAAGGGCCGAGAAGTTTCCGAATTTGGAATCTTGGAAAGTGGAACGTTGTCCAACGAGTCCGGTCCGATGCCTGACTTTATGTTCAGTGCTTGATCGGAATCCGCTCCTCCACAGGAATCCGGCATGGAGGGTTCGGTAGCCCGGACACGACTAGTTTTCAATATGGGAGAAGGATCGTCGCGATGTTCCTCTACCACCGTGACGTGGTGGGTAACCTGGAGAGAGTTAATCTCTCTCAGATCGGTTTTAAGCCCGATCTGATTGTAGTCTGTAGCGACTCCTAGGCGGCGATCCGATCCAAGAGTTCGTTTACAGACGAGAGCTCTGCTGGATCTAACTGCTCGGCGAATTCCGAGTTGACGTGAAGATTGCTCTTGATGACACGAGAGGTCATCGTTGAAGCGGTGGCCGCACAGGCGGTCATAAGAAAACCTCCTAGCCGGATAGTTTGGCCGGTGGCCAAGGCTCCATCGGCGAAGATGCCTTCCTTGAAGACGGGAAGAGGCATCCTTCCTATCGGTGACGGCACAGAGGAACTCTCAATGAAAGCACCAATGTCGGTGTCAAAACCGGCGTATCTCGGGTAGGGGGTCCCGAACTGTGCGTCTAGGCGGATGGTAACAGGAGACAAGGGACACGATGTTTTACCCAGGTTTGGGCCCTCTTGATGGAGGTAAAACCCTACGTCCTGCTTGATTGATATTGATATTGTGGATGTTTACAAGAGTGGATCTACCACGAGATCAAGGAGGCTAAACCTAAAAGCTAGCCTATGGTATGATTGTAATGGTTCTTGTTGTCCTACGGACTAGAGCCGTCCGGTTTATATAGACACCGGAGAGGGCTAGGGTTACATAGAGTCGGTTACAATGGTAGGAGATCTACATATCCGTATCGCCAAGCTTGCCTTCCACGCCAAGGAAAGTCCCATCCGAACACGGGACGAAGTCTTCAATCTTGTATCTTCATAGTCTTGGAGTCCGGTCGATGATGATAGTCCGGCCGATGATAGTTCGGCCGATGATGGTAGTCCGGCTATCCGGACACCCCCTAATCCGGGACTCCCTCAAGCATCCTTGGGTAAAAGGAGCTTTGGCCGTTACGGGCAAGCTCCGTAAAGAAATTATGGACCTCAAACAACAAGTCAATAAGCTCGAGGAGGAGAACCGTATCCTGAAGGGCATCATCGTCAAGAAGATCATAAAACAAACCGTGAAAAAGGAGAAATAATCACATGGGTATGGGCACTCCCCTTGGCAACTGCCAAGCTTGGGGGAGGTGCCCCGGTATCGTATCACCATCACACTCCTATCTTTACCGTTTTATTTAGTTTGATCCTTTCAGTAGTATCTTGATCTACTAGATTGAAGTTTTTATATCAAGTAGTTTTGAGTTTTGCTTTGTGATCTCTCTTTTTGTAATCGAGTCCATGAGCTATCTATAATAAATATAGTGTTGAGTCAAGGGCTTTGCTATGTTGTTATGATCTTGAGAAAGTAGAAAGAATAAAAGAGTTCATATTGATCTTATGGTTAGTGATGACTTCACACATAGAAGGTATGAGGCATAAAAGTTGTTGAGAGTTGATAAACGTAGTCTTGGTCATCGTTGCAATTAATAGGAAGTGATAAGGAAAGAGGGGTTCGCATACAAATATATTATCTTGGACACCTTTTATAATTGGGAGCACTCATTAAGTATGACATGCTAAAAGAGTTGACGTTGGACAAGGAAGACAATGTAATGGTTTATGTTTTCGCACATCTCAGTTAAAATATATTGTCATTGACCTTCCAAACATGTTGAGCTTGCCTTTCCCCCTCATGCTAGCCAAATTCCTTGCACCAAGTAGAGATACTACTTGTTCTTCCAAATTCCCTTGAACCCAGTTTTGCCATGAGAGTCCACCATACCTACCTATGGATTGAGTAAGATACTTCAAGTAAGTTGTCATGTTGCAGGCAATAAAAATTGCTCTCTAAATATGTATGACTTATTAGTGCAGAGAAAATAAGCTTTGTATGATCTTGTTGTGGAAGTAATAAAAGCGACGGACTACATAATAAAGGTCCACATACAAGGGGTAATATAAAGTGACGTTCTTTTGCATTAAGATTTTGTGCATCCAACCCTAAACGCACATGACAACCTCTTCTTCCCTCTGCGAAGGGCCTATCTTTTACTTTATGTTTTTACTTTATGCTTGAGTCAAGGTGATCCTCACCTTTCCCTTTTTCATTTTATCCTTTTGGCAAGCTCCTCGTGTTTGAAAGATCATGATATATATATATATACACATACATACATATATATATATATATATATATATATATCCAATTGGATGTAAGTTAGCATGGGCTATTATTGTTGACATCACCTAAAGGTGAATATGTTGGGCGGCAACACAATAAGCCCCTATCTTTCTTTGTGTCCAGCTGAAACTCCATAACCACAAGTATTGTGTGGGTGTTAGCAATTATAGAAGACTACATGATAGTTGAGTATGTGGACTTGCTGAAAAGCTCTATTGTTATCTCTTTTTGATGTTATGATAAATTGCAATTGCTTCAATGACTGAGATTATAGTTTGTTAGTTCCCAATGGAGTTTTTGAACCATACTTGACATTGTGAATTGATTGTTCCTTGAGCATAAGAAATCATATGATAAAATCTATATATGTTGTTGTTATAAGAATGATCATGGTGCCCTCATGTCCGTATTTTATTTTTATCGGCACCTCTATCTCTAAACATGTGGACATATTTTTCAATTTCGGCTTCCGCTTGAGGACAAGCAAGGTCTAAGCTTGGGGGAGTTGATACGTCCATTTTGCATCATGCTTTTATATCAATATTTATTGCATTATGGGCTGTTATTACACATTATATCTCAATACTTATGGCTATTCTCTCTTATTTTACAAGGTTTACCATGAAGAGGGGGAATGCCGGCAGTTGGAATTCTGGCTGGAAAAGGAGAAAACATTGGAAACTTATTCTGCACTACTCCAAAAATCCTGAAACTCCACGAAACATGTTTTTGGAATTAATAAGAATTATTGAGCGAAAGAAATACATCAGGGGGGGCACACCTTGGCCAGGAGGGTGGGGGCGCGCCCCCCTACTGGGCGCCCCCCTGTCTCCTGGGCCCCCTGTTGGGCCCCCGGTGTCCATCTTCTGCTATATGAGAGCTTTTACCCTGGAAAAAAATCATGGGCAATCTTACGTGACGAAACTCCGCCGCCACGAGGCGGAACCTTGGCGGAACCAATCTAGGGCTCTGGCGGAGCTGTTCTGCCGGGGACACTTCCCTCTGAGGGGGGGAAATTATCACCAACATCATCACCAACGATCCTCTCATCAGAAGGGAGTCAATCTCCATCAACATCTTCACCAGCACCATCTCCTCTCAAAACCCTAGTTCATCTCTTGTATCCAATCTTGTATCAAAACCACAAATTGGTACCTGTGGGTTGCTAGTAGTGTTGATTACTCCTTGTAGTTGATGCTAATTGGTTTACTTGGTGGAAGATCATATGTTCAGATCCTTAATGCATGTTATTACTCCTCTAATTATGAACATGAATATGCTTTGTGAGTAGTTACATTTGTTCCTGAGGACATGGGTGAAGTCTTGCTATTAGTAGTCATGTGAATTTGGTATTCGTTCGATATTTTGATGAGATGTATGTTGTCTTTTCCTCAGTGGTGTTATGTGAACGTCGACTACATGACGCTTCACCATTATTTGGGCCTAGAGGAAGGCATTGGGAAGTAATAAGTAGATGATGGGTTGCTATAGTGACAGAAGCTTAAACCCTAGTTTATGCGTTGCTTCATTAGGGGCTGATTTGGATCCATATGTTTAATGCCGGGGTTAGGTTTACCTTAATACTTCTTTTGTAGCTGCGTATGCTTGCAATAGGGGTTAATCATAAGTGGGATTCTTGTCCAAGTAAGGGCAGTACCCAAGCACCGGTCCACCCACATATCAAATTATCAAAGTACCGAACGCGAATCATATGAGCGTGATGAAAACTAGCTTGACGATAATTCCCATGTGTCCTCGGGAGCTCCTTTCTCATTATTAGAAATTGTCCAAGCTTGTCCTTTGCTACATAAAGGATTGGGCCACATTGCTGCACTTTATTTACTTTATTTACTTGTTACTCATTACTATTTATCTTATCACAAAACTATCTATCACCTACAATTTCAGTGCTTGTAGAGAAAACCTTACTGAAAATCACTTATCATTTCCTTCTGCTCCTCGTTGGGTTCGACACTCTTACTTATCGAAAGGACTACGATAGGTCCCCTACACTTGTGGGTCATCAGCTTCCTCTCTCTATTTCGATTCTCAATACAATGGTCTCTTGGAGATCTACTTCATGTAACTCTTTTTTTGGTGTGTTTGTTGATATCCGATGAACTTTGGGTTTATGATCGGATCTATTTTATCCATGAAAGTTATTTGAGTCTTATTTCGATCTCTTATATGCATGATTACTTGTAGCCTCGTATTTCTTCTTCGAATATTTGGTTTAGTTAGGCCGACTAGATATATTTTTCTTGCCATGGGAAGAGGTGCTTTGTGATTGGTTCGGTCATGAAGTGTTCTTTCCCAGTGACAGAAGGGGAAGCAAGACACGAATTGATCGTTGTCATTAAGGATAATAAGATGGGGTCTATTCCTACATAAATAGATCTTTTCTACATCATGTCATCATTCTTATTGCATTACTCCGTTTCTCCGTGAACTCAATACACTAGATGCATGCTGGATAGCGGTTGATGTGTGGAGTAATAGTAGTAGATGCAGGCAGGAGTCGGTCTACTAATCTTAGGCGTGATGCCTATATAATGATCATTGCCTGGATATCGTCATAATTATTTGAAGTTTTATCAATTGCCCAACAGTAATTTGTTCACCCACCGTATGCTATTTTTCTTGAGAGAAGCCACTAGTGATGTCTACAGCCCACAGGTCTATTCTTCATCATATTTTCTTTCCGATCTATTATTTGCCACTTTTATTCTCACATCTATGCATCCAAAAACCCAAAATACCTTGCTGCACTTTTTTTACTTATTTTAATTCGCATTTTATCGAGGTCTATTTTTACATTCTATCACAATTTTTATCCCGTCAACGTAACAATTTCTGGCATTGTTACCCGAAAGGGATTGACAACCCCTTTAACATGCTGGGTTGCAAGTATTTGTTCTTTGTGTGCAGGTACCGTTTACATAGTGTTGCTTACTGGTTCGATAACCTTGGTTTCATCACTGAGGGAAATACCTACTGTAGTTATGCTGCATCATCCCTTCCTCTTTGGGGAAATACCAACGTAGTTCAAGCGACATCAAAAGGAATTTATGGTGCCGTTGCCGGGGAGACATCATCAACATCTATCAGGTTCCTAATCAAAAATCTCACCTCCTTGAAATTTGCATTATTTGCCATTTGCCTCTCATTTTCATCTCCCCCACTTCACAAAAATTTGTTGTTTTATTCGCCCTCTTTTTCATTTGTCATTTTCTCGTCAGATCTCTTATTGCTTGAACTTGTCATCATGAGTGACTTTGGTATGGCAGAAATAGATGATGGCCTGACTCCTAAAATTGGACGATCTGGCAATCTGGATGCTAAAAATTTTGTTTTTGGGCAAGGGCATATTATGGGAAAAGGACATATCCAAGAATTTTTCAATTGTCTCAGAAATTTAACTCTTGATGATGCTCCTATACTTAAAAGAACTAAATCTTATGTGGAAGCTATTTTAGCACTAGTTCTAAAACTTGAAAAAAAATTATCTGTACCCATCCTACCTTGCAAAGATTGTTTTATGAGCTACGTATTATAAAGAATCCCAAAGCTAAAAATTTGGCTACCCTTGTTCTTATGAATGAATTTGATTACATAATATGAGAAGCTAGGGAAATCATTGATTTTTATGGTATGAACCGTGAAAAGCGGGTGATATATGAGATCCTTTATAATAGCAATTATATGTTGAGACACTTGCTTGGAAATAATAAAATTTTCGATGAGGATCTTAAAAAGGAAATTCCCACTTTAGATATAATCCAACAAGTTTTCAATGATGTTAATCAACACTATTCTTGGATTGTTGCCGGAAATCAAAGGGGATATGATGATAAGCAACTTGATAGTGCTAAGTTAATATGGATATTGTATTTCAGGTTATTTTTGCAAAACCTCCTAACAAAAACACATCTAAGCGAAATAAGGATAAAGTTGACAATACTTGAATTTATGCTTTATGCCTAGCTAGGGGCGTAAAACGATAGCGCTTGTTGGGAGGCAACCCAATGAATAAAATTTATTATTAACTTGTTATTTCTGTTCTTGAGTGTTTGCACAATTATGCCTCTGTTATGAGGGTGTTTTTATGTTTTAATTAGTATTTGGGCCAAGCAAAGCCTTTGGGATCATGTTGGGTGATAGTTGATTCGATCTTGTTGAAAAACAGAAACTTTAGCGCTCAGTAAAATAATTTTAATAAATCACAGAAACGTGATTTTGCTCTGAATGTTTTACACAAGATTGATATACAAATTATCCACGTTGTCCCAATTTTTCATTATTTGTGGAGTTACAGAAGTATACAAAGTTTTTAGATTTCTACAGTTTGTTCTGTTTTTGAAAGATTATGTTTTCTTTGCATTGTGTGCTTATTTTGATGAATCTATGGACTTTATCGGGGGGTATGAGCCATAGCAAAGTTGGAATATAGTAGATATAATCCAAAAATAAAATATGAATGGGTTTGCAATAATACTTATAGTAGTGATTTGCTTTGTTATACTAACGGGTCTCACGAAGGTTTTGTTAAGTTTTGTGTGATTGAAGTTTTCAAGTTTTGGGTGAGATCACGATGGATGAAGGAATAAGGAGTAGGAAGAGCCTAAGCTTGGGGATTCCCACGGCACCCCAAGTTAATATTCAAGGATGAACAAGCAACTAAGCTTGGGGATGCCCCGAGTGGCATCCCCCCTTTCTTCTAACGACCATCGGTATTTTACTTGGAGCTATATTTTTATTCGTCACATATCATGAGTTTTGCTTGGAGCGTCTTGTACTATATGAGTCCTTGCTTGTTTTTTTAGGTAGGTATCCTTGCTGAACACACCTATTTGAGAAAGCCAAAATTATGTTATAATTTGTTAGAATTGCTCTACGTGGTCACTTAAATCTTTTGAGCTATGGAATTGCTCTAGTGCTTCACTTATATCTTTTTGAGCATGGTGTGCTTTAATATTTTTGAAGAAATGCTCTCATGCTTCACTTAGATTTATTTGAGAGTTAGTAATTATTGAAGAAATTCTCTCATGCTTCACTTATATTATTTTGAGAGACGATTTTTTTATGCTCATGTTCTTCACTTAGATTTGTTTGAGCTATCAAAAGCAACATATGAAACTAGTCCCAAAGTGATAGATATTCAAGAGGGATATAATAAAAACTTTCATGAAGATCATTGGACAAAACAAACTTGATTCTTTGTAATAGTTATGAGATATGGTGATAGTGATATGTGAGCCTTGTTGATGGATAATTGTGCTTTAGTAAGAATATTGGTGTTAAGGTTTGTGATTCCTATGCAAGCACGAAAGTCAATAGTTATGCAATGAAATTACATCCTACTTGTGGTGCACTATTCGGTGTTAGTTACGCTTAATGCTCGCTTATGATATTTTTCGTTTCTTGGTTGGATGCTTCTCAATCTTTTTGCTAGCCTTCACTTGTACTAAGTAGGAATACTACTTGTGCATCCAAAATCCTTGAACCTAATTTTGCCATATAAGTCCACTATACCTACTTATATGCAGTATTTCCGTGTCGTTCTAAGCAAATTTGCATGTGCCATCTCAAATTTTCAAATAAATTTCCTTTTTGTGTGCTCGTACCACTCATGAAACGATAGGGGGTGGCTGATATTTTCCATGCTAGATGTGTTATTCTCAAAATTAGTGTTTATTCACTTGTCATTGCATGAGAGTACGACAAGGTATTAGGGATGCCCAACCCCGAGATGAAAAATGAATGTACTTTAGGTTGTCAAATAATAAATTCCTTGGAAAGTGTTGGCATGGATGGCACCCGTGGATACGGCTAGCCGTGGAATGTGAAAGTATGGTGGAAAAAGGAATAAACTTTATTTTCTATTTGGGAACCGCCTATGATATATCTAGCATGGAAAGTATTGGGAACTACTCGATCATTTTCGTACAGGAAAATCATGCCACCCAAAATTTTTATCTCTCAATTTAAGCTTTGAGCTCTGTCACCTCTACAAATCCCTACTTCCCTCTACGAAGGGCCATTCTATTTACTTTATGAAATTTTTATTTTTTTGAGTCTCCATCTTCTCTTACAAAGCACGAACTAAGGGGCACTATGATCGCAGTTGAGCATTGGGTGTAGCTAATATGCGATTGTGTTTCATGAATGGACCAATGCTTCTCAATCTTTTTGCTAGCCTCCCCTTGTACTAAGTAGAAACACTACTTGTGCATCCAAAATGCTTAAACCCAGTTTTGCCATATGAGTCCACCATACCTACCTATATGTGGTATTTCCGTGTCGTTCTAAGCAGATTTGTATGTGCCAACTCTAATTTTCAAAATAAATTTCCTTTTTGTGTGCCCGTACCGCTCATGAAGTGGCAGGGGTGGCCAATATTGTCCATGCTAGATGTGTTATTCTCAAGATGAATGTTTATTCACTTGTCATTGCACGAGAGTACGGCGGTAATAGGGATGCCAGTCCCGAAATGAAATATGAATTTACATTATCTTGTCAAATAATAAATTCCTTGGAAAGTGCTGGTATGCACGGCACCCATGGATACGGCTAGCCATGGAGTGTGAAAGATTGTTGGAAAAAGAATAAACTTTATTTTAAGTTTGGAACCGCCTATGATATATCTAGCATGGAAAGTGTTGGGAATTACTCGGTCATTTTCGTTGACGGGAAAAGCATGCCTCTCAAAATATTTTATCTCTCAATTTAAGCTTTGAGCTCTGGAACCTCTACAAATTCCTACCTCCCTCTGCGAAGGGCCTATCTATTTACTTTATGCAATTTTTATTTTTATTTGAATCTCCATCTTCTCTTATAAGCACCAACTAAGGGGCACTATGATCGTACTTGAGCATTGGATGTAGCTAATATTCGAGCGAGTTTCATGAATGGATCCATGACTGAGCATGATGGGCTAGGAATAACTTGCTTTAGTGTTGATATTTTGAAAGAAATGGTTGCTTGTTGATATGCTTGAGTATTGAAATCTTCATGTCAAAACTAGACTATTGCTTTGAACCATATTAAAGTCCCAATGTCCATGCTACAAAGAAAAGAATGTGATGAACATGATAGGCAGAGTTCCACATCAAAAAATCTGTTTTTATCATTTACCTACTCGAGGACGAGTAGGAATAAAGCTTGGGGATGCTGATACGTCTCCAACATATCTATAATTTCTGATTGTCCATGCTGTTATATTATCATTCTTGGATGTTTTACAATCATTTTATGCAACTTTAAATCATTTTTTGGGACTAACCTATTGACATAGTGCCCAGTGCCAGTTATAGTTTTTTGCTTGTTTTTTCATACGCATAAAATCAATAACAAACGGAGTCCAAACGCAGTGAAACTTTTTGGAGATTTTTTTGGACCAGAATACACCTCTTGGGCCAAAAAAGTACCAGAGGGGGGCTCCGAGGGGAGCAAAACCCAGGCACGCCCTAGTGGGTGATGTCTGCTAGAACTACATCGGTATTTCCCCAAAGAGGAAGGGATGATGCAGTATAGCGATGGTAGGTATTCCCTAAGTGATGAGACCAAGGTTATCGAACCAGTAGGAGAACCTCCTCACACCACGTAAACAACACCTCCATACTAATAACAAATACTCGCAACCCGATGTGTTAAAGGGGTTGCCAATACCTTTCGGGTACGACGCCTCAAGATAGGCAAATAATGTGAGGTAAAAGTGGTAGATAGGATAAATAGATCGCGGAACAAATAAATTGCAGCAAGGTATTCTTGTATTTTTGGTTTAATAGATTTGAAAATAAATGCAAAGGAAAATAGATCGCAAAGGCAAATATGATGAAAAGAGACCCGGGGGCCGTAGGTTTCACTAGTGGCTTCTCTCGAGAAAAATAGCAAACAGTGGGAAAACAATTACTGTTGGGAAATTGATAGAACTTGAAATAACCATGACGATATCCAGGCATTGATCATTATATAGGCATCACGTCAAGATTAGTAGACCGACTCTTGCGTGCATCTACTACTATTACTCCACACATCGACCGCTATCCAGCATGCATCTAGTGTATTAAGTTCATGGAGAAACGGAGTAATACAATAAGAACGATGACATGATTTAGACTAGATCTATTTATGTAGAAATAGACCCCATCTTGTCATCCTTAATAGCAACGATACATACGTGTCGTTTCCCTTTCTGTCACTAGGATCAAGCACCGTAAGATCAAACCCATCACAAAGCACATCTTCCCATTGCAAGATAAATATATCAAGTTGGCCAAACAAAACCCAAATATCATAGAAGAAATACGAGGCTATAAGGAATCATGCATATAAAAGATCAACGAAGACTCAAATAACTTTCATGGATAAAAACATAGATCTGATCATAAACTCAAAGTTCATCGGATCCCAACAAACACACCGCAAAGAGACATACATCATATGGATCTCCAAGAGACCATTGTATTGATAATCAAGAGAGAGAGAGGAAGCCATCTAGCTACTAACTACGGATCCGTAGGTCTATAAAGAACTACTCACGCATCATCGGAGAGGCACTAATGGACATGATGCACCCCTCCGAGATGGTGTCTAGATTGGATCTTGTGTTTCTGGACTCTGCGGTGGCTAGAATTGATTTTCGTCGACTCCCCTAGGATTTATGGGATATTGGGGTATTTATAGAGCAAAGAGGCGGTTCAGGGGGCACCCAAGGTTGGCACAACCCACCGGGGCGCGCCTGGGCGCACCCTGGTGGGTTGTGCTCCCCTCGGAGCACTCCCGCGGGTGCTTTCCTGGCCCACTAGATGTCTTCTGGCCCAAAAAATATCCTCAAAATGTTTTGCTGCATTTGTACTCCGTTTGGTATTGATTTCCTGTGATGTAAAAACATGCAAAAAAAACAGCAAGTGGCACTAGGCACTATGTCAATAGGTTAGTACCAAAAAATGATATAAAATGGTTGTAAAACATCCAGAATGATAATATAACAACATGGAACAATAAAAAATTATACATATGTTGGTACGTTGGAGATGTATCAGCATCCCCAAGCTTAATTCATGCTCGTCCTCGAGTAGGTAAATGATAAAAACATAATTTTTGATGTGGAATGATGCCTAACATATTCATCACATTTCTTTTCTTTATAACATGGGCATTTGGACTTTTATATGATTCAAAGCAATAGTCTAGTTTTGACATGAAGACTTTAATACTCAAGCATACCAACAAGCAACCATGTCTTTCAAAATATCAACACTAAAGCAAGTTATCCCTAGCCCATTATGCTCAATCATTGATCCATTCATGAAACACACTCGAATATTAGCTACACACAATGCTCAAATACGATCATAGTGCCCCTTAGTTGGTCCTTTATAAGAGAAGATGGAGACTCAAATTCAAAATTAAAATTGCATAAGTAAAAGACAGGCCCTTCCCGGAGGGATGTAGGGATTTGTAGAGCTGACAGAGCTCAAAGCTTAAATTGAGAGGTAAAAACATTTTTGAGAGGCATAATTTTCCCACCAACGAAAACTACTTAGAGCTCCCAACACTTTTCATGCTAGATACATCATAGGTGGTTCCCAAACAGAAAATAGAGTTTATTCCTTTTTCCACCATTACTTTCACTTTTCATGGCTAGCCGAATCCATGGTTGCCCTCCATACCAACACTTTCCAAGGAATTTATTTTTTGACAACATAAAGTAAATTCATTTTTCATTTCAGGACTGGGCATCCCTAATACATTTGTCGTACTGTCATGCAATGACAAGTGAGTAAACACTCATCGTGAGAATAACACATCCAGCATGAAAAATATTGGCCACCCTTCACCGCCTCGCGAGCGGTAGAGCACACAAAAGAGAAATTTATTTTGAAAATTAGAGATGGCACATGCAAATTTGCTTAGAACCGCATGGCTATACCGCATATAGGTAGGTATAGTGGACTCATAAGGAAAAACTGGTTTAAAGTGTTCTGGATGCACAAGTAGTGATCATACTTAGTGCAAAATGAAGGCTAGCAAAAAGATTGAGAAGCGACCAACCAAAAAGCGAAAAATCTTGTACCCAAGCATTAAGCATAAGTAACACTGAATAATGCACCATAAGTAGGATATAAAAATCATTGCATAACTATTGACTTTCGTGCTAGCATAGGGAATCACAAACCTTAACATCAATATTCTTAATAAAGCACAATTACTCATCAACATGACTCACATATCATATCGTCATATCTCAAAACCATTACTAAGAATCAAGTTTATTTTACCCAATGATCTTCATGAAAGTTTATATTATATCCTCCTTGGATATCTATCACTTCGGGACTATTTTCATCTGTTGCTTTTGATAAGCTCAAACAAATTTAAGTGAAGAACATGAGCATAATATGTCTTTCTCTCAAAATAATATTAGTGAAGCAAGAGAGAATTTCTGAAAATTTTACTAACTAACAAATAAATCTAAGTGAAGCATGAGAGCATTTCTTCAAAAATAACAAAGCACACCGTGCTCAAAAAGATATAAGTGAATCACTAGAGCAAATCCATGGCTCTAAAAATTTAAGTGAAGCATAGGAGCAAGCATAGCATGATTTTTGGCTCTCTCAAAAAGGTGTGTTCAGCAAGGATTCAATACTTAAAACACAAAGCAAAACAAGCAAAGACTCATATCATACAAGACGCTTCAAGCAAAACTCATAATATGTGACAAATAAAAATATAGCTTCAAGTAAAATATTGATGGTTGTTAGAAGAAAGCGGGGATGCCACTCAGGGGCATCGCCAAGCTTAGTTGCTTGCTACTTCTTGAATATTATCTTGGGGTGCCTCAGGCATCCCTGAGGGAGTTCCGGATTATGGGGTCCTCGGGGAGCCGGTCTATGTGACATGGGCCGGGCTGATGGGCCGTGAAGATACAAGACAGAGGGCTTTCCCCTGTGTCCGGATGGGATTCTCCTTTGCATGCATGACAAGCTTGGCGTCCGAATGTGTAGTTTCCTTCCTCTATAAACCGACTTTGTACAACCCTAGTCCCCTCCTATGTCTATATAAACCAGAGGGTTTAGTCCACAGAGGCCATCATAACCATACAGGCTAGACATCTAGGGTTTAGCCATTATGATCTCGAGGTAGATCAACTCCTGTAACCCCTATACTCATCAAAGTCAATCAAGAAGGAAGTAGGGAACTATGTCCATTAAGAGGGCCCGAACCTGGGTAAACATCGTGTCCGTTGCCTCCTATTACCTTCGATCCTTAGATGCACAGTTCGGGAACCCCTACCCGAGATCTGCCGGTTTTGACACCGACATTGGTGCTTTCATTGAGAGTTCCTCTGTGTCATTGATAGAAGGGTTGATGGCTCGCCTTGTCATCAAGAACAGTATCACCTCCGGAGGAGCCCTAGCTTTAGGTCAAACCCTCCATCTTGGCAGCTTCAGCATGGGCGCTCGTTCGGACATTAAGGCAAAGGCAGCCCAGCCTGTCACCAAAAATCGTCTCCACGTCGGCCCTGAATACTCCGACAAGATGGATCCGGCAGATGTATCGGCTTAAACCGAACTACTAGATTGCATCGCCGCCCTGGGGTCACAACCGACTATGATTGGATCGGGCTTAAACCCGATCAGAGAGAAATCAGATCCCCGCCGATCACCCAGCAGGTGGCCATTGTGGAGGAACAAGCCGACAATAACTCTTCTCCTACATTGAGAACAAAGTATGTTTGGATTTCCAAGCTCGGAGAGCCGGACACCCATCTTTGGGATGACACTTCTTGTCCTACGAACATAGAATCGGACATTGAGCCTAAAAGCTCACCGGACGCTCCGAAGCCTGGGCTTGTAACCTCAGAATTTTTTCAGAATTCGGACTTCACAGTGTGTCAAAGTTCATATTCATTCCCACCCACCCACCACAAGCAATATTCCCCAAGCAATTCCGATCCTCCGGGCATATGCGACTTAATGTACGTGCGGCAGCAGCCTCAGGAAACAGTCCACCACTTTTGGGCCAGATTCCTCCTTGTTAAAAACAAGATCATAGATTGCTGCGACAAGGATGCGATCTTGGTATTTTGCAACAATTGTATGGACGAGGGAATCCTTAATGCCCTCAACCGCCATCACATACTACACTTTGCAGATTTAGCACAGATAGTACAGAAGTACTGCGCAATGGAAAGCACCTGGAAAACTCAAATAGCCCGCTGGGAACCACAGGCCTTTGGGCCACCTCCCGGATGGGAAAAAAGGATGCACCCTCACGGAGCACCTAATCATCATCCCATGGAAAAGAAAATCAAACCCTTTACGGGGCATATAACGGTCCTCGAGGAATGGCTCAACAAGCCCTGTCAAATTCACATGACGCCGGACACAGAACCAACACATAGCCTCCGAGCATGTTGGATACTCCGGCAAGTGGCCAAGAGCGGCGAGGGTATCCTCACCAACAACACCCCAGAGAATTACTCTTCGGAGGACAACAATCTCAAAGTATTCATGGTCTTCGAGACCTTTTCATCAAATAATCGACACAAAAGGGTGCTTCGCGACCTCGCCGAAGTCTGCCGGGTGGAAGCAGTAAATCCTTGGAACGATACGGCGACCACTTTCAACGCCGATGATGAACCAAGATCCCGCTTAGTCCGGGCACCAGCCACTTTGGTAGTCAACCCAATCGTGGACGGCTTTTGGCTCACTAAATTGCTAATGGACGGCGGCAGCAGGCTGAACCTCATCTATGAAGACACGCTCAATAAAATGCAATTGGACAGGAGTTGCATTGATCAAAGTAACACAGCCTTTCGAGGTTCCAAGCCGGGAAGCAAGATGCTTGGGGAAAATCAAACTCGACATGGTATTCGGCACGCTGGAGAACTATAGGTTCGAAGAGTTACTCTTCCATGTGGCACCTTTCAACAGCGGGTATCCCGCCCTGCTGGGGCGAGATGTATTCACACGCTTCCAAGTCGTACCCCACTATGGGTATATGAAGCTCAAACTCCCCGGGCCCAACGGAGTTATCACTATCACCGGTGATCCGGACATAGCACTCTGCGCCAAAAATAAAACCTCCTCTCTGGCCCTCGATGCTTTATCCGAGGCCCTCGCGGCCGAAGAACTAACCACCCTCCGTTCCACAGTAGATAAGGACGATGTAATCCTTGATAAGAGACCAAAATCCACTTCCTTCAAGCCAGCACACAAAATAGTCAAATTTCAAGTCCACCCGACGGACCCCAAGAAGACAACTTCCATTGGGGCACAACTGGAGTCTGGATCCGACGATTACGCAGCATTACGCGCATTCCTGCGTGAAAACTGGGACATTTTTCCCTGGCACCCTTCGGATATGCCAGGTATCCCACGAAGACTGGCCGAACATAGTCTCAATATACTGAAAGGATACAAACCAGTCAAGCAAACTCTGTGCTGATTTTCCAAACCCAAACGATAGGCTATGGGGGAGGAGCTAGCCAAGCTACTCGAAGCTGGGTTTATCAGATAGATCAAACATCCAGACTGGTTGGCAACCCTGGTCATGGTACCGAAGAAGGATAAATCATGGCGCATGTGTGTCGATTTCAAAGACCTTAATAAGGCTTGCCCAAAGGACCCCTTCCCACTACCTCGCATTGACGAAATTATTGACGCGACCGCAAGACACGATTCCCTGTGCTTCCTCAACGCATACTCCGGATACCATCAAATTAAGATGAAAGAATCCGACCAAGCCGCAATGGCATTCATCACTCTGTATGGGCCCTTCTGATTCAACACTATGCCTTTCGGGCTCAAGAATGCCAGCGCAACCTACCAACGCATGATTCACACATGCCTGGAAAAGCAAATCGGCAAAACTATGGAGGCATATGCAGATGAAGTAGTCATCAAAACCAAGCACATCGAATCATTGGTGGATGATTTATGCCTTACATTCAACAACCTCCCAGCATATGACATACTGCTCAATCCGAAAAAATGCGTTCTCGGCGTCCCAGCCGGAAAACTACTTGGGTTCATTGTCTCCAATAGAGGAATCGAAGCAAACCCAGCCAAAATCCGAGCCCTATCACAGTTGGCAACACCAATAGACCTCAAGCAGGTCCAAAAACTAGCTTGGTGCGTGGCAGCTTTGAGCCGTTTTATCTCCAAACTAGGGGAAAAGGCGTTGCCATTATATCACCTGCTCCGCCGCACTGACCACTTCGTGTGGAGGGATGCTGCCACAGCCGGACAGGAAGAAATAAAAGCTCGGTTACCAAGTAACCCAATCCTGGCCACACCAAACGTCGGTGAACCGATGTTGATCTACATATCTACAACTCACTAGGTGGTGATTGCGGTGCTCATCGTCGAATGAGATCAAGAGGGACATAAATTCCCACTTCAAAAACCAGTATATTATGTATCGACAGTCCTTACACCATGCAAATCCCGATACCTGCATTATCAAAAGATAGCATATGCAGTCTTTATGGCATCCCGCAAGCTGCGTCACTACTTTCAAGAGTGCTTGATCATGGTGGCCTCCGAAGTACCACTTAATGACATCATAAACAATCGGGATGCCACCGGCCGGATTGCCAAATGAGCCATAGAGCTCTTACCATTTGAAATAATTTACAAGCCATGCTGAGCCATTAAATCTCAGGTGTTGGCTGACTTCATCGCCGAATGGACAGAGGCCGAACTCCCTAAAGAGTACAACACATATTCCAACTAGGTGATGCACTTCGACGGCTCTAAAATGCTAGCCGGACTAGGGGCTGGTGTCGTCTTGACATCCCCCACAGGAGACACAGTCTGCTATGTGCTCCAAATACTATATACAGACTCTAACAATACAGCCGAATACGAGGCCCTATTGCACGGTCTCCGGATGGTCGTCTCCATGGGCATACAACGCCTCGAGGTGCGCGGGGATTTAAACCTTGCAGTGTCCCAAATAAACAGAGAATTCAATGCAAAAGATCCGAAGATGGCGGCTTACCATAACGCCGTACTCAAAATATCAGCTCGGTTTGAGGGGCTCGAGTTTCATCACGTGGCTCGAGAGAGTAATCAAGCTACGGACATTCTTGACCACATGGGCGCTAAACGCGACCCCGTCCCACCTAACACCTTTGTGGAGAGGCTCTGCAAGCCATCTGTAGTGTGGCAGGACGAAAGCGGCAACACTATTCCGGCAGCGGTCATACCCTCAAATTCTGAACACAGTTCCGATATCATTGGGGGTTCGGGCACCGAACTGACACCTTTGGCCCACAAAATCATGGTTGTAACTGCCTCGTGGACTGAGCCTTTCCTCGCCTACCTTATTAGAAATGAGCTCCCTGATGATCAGACTAAGGCCCGTCGTATTGTTTGATGCTCGAAGGCCTACAAAGTTCATGAGGGGGAACTGTATTAGAAAAGTACTACCGGAGTACTTCAAAGATGTATCTCTGAAGAAGAGGGACGATAACTTTTGGATGAAATACATGTCGGTCTTGGTGGCCATCACGGTGCAGCTCGGGCCCTTGTAAGTAAGGCCTTCCGTACGGGTTTCTCTTGGCCCACGGCCCAAGCAGATGCATAGGACCTCGTACAGCGCTGCGTTGGATGCCAGCTTTCCGACAATCAAAGCCACATGCCGCCCACTGCCCTACGAACAATGCCCATTATTTGGCCTTTTGCGGTCTAGGGGCTAGACATGGTCGGACCCCTTAAAGGGGGAAGCCATAAGAAGAAATATTTACTGGTTATGGTCGACAAGTTCACTAAGTGGATAGAAGCCAAACCAGTCAAGACGGCCAAAGCCAGACCGGTTATAGACTTTATATCCAGTGTCATACACCATTATGGTGTCCCTCACAGTATTATTATTGACAACGGCTCTAAATTTACGGCTGACGAGGTGAAAACTTGGTGCGCTAATTTGGGCATCAAGCTTGATTATGCCTCTATGTATCCCCCTCAGACAAACGGTCAGGTCGAACGGGATAATGGCGTGATAATGAGTGGCATCAAACCCAGACTAGTACAATCTCTGTAAGAATCAGACAAGCACTGGGTCGAGGAACTCGATTCCGTACTCTGGGGCCTGCGGACCACGCCCAATCACATGACCAGATATACACCTTTCTTCATATTGTACGGCGTGGAGGCAGTTTTGCCTTGCGACATTATTCATGACTCACCTCGAGTGCGTATGTACGAAGAGAAAGAAGCCGAGCTCGATTGGAAGAACGATTTGGACGACCTGGAGGAGGAGTGCGATATCGCAAAGGCCCGTTCCGCATTCTACCAATAGCAAGCTCGGTGATATCAAAGCAGGGAAGTACGGGCAAAGACTTATAATGTCGGTGAACTTGTTCTACGCCTACCAGAGAAGAAAGGGGACAATCTCAAGCCCAAATGGGAGTGTCCCTTCATTATATATGAAGTTCTCACTGGAGGAGCCTATCGCCTTCGCAACGCTTTGGATAATCGTTTGGAGCCAAACCCATGGAACGTTGCCCGGCTCCGAAGATTCTATGCCTAAGTTCACACTTATACCTTTTTTCGTCCCTTCTTTTCTTCATCTCACCTTTTTTTCCTTTCATTTTTATACGACTTCTCGCCAGTGTTCCGGTAAACCGCATACTTGATGGGCATACATCATTAAATGTACAAAGCCCACAATACATGGGGCCTCCTTTTCACAGAAGCTTATTATCATTATTATTTTTCGAGCATTAAGCTCACCGTATGTATGTGTTGTCTACTCATAGGTGTCTTATCTTCACCATTATATGCACCTTTATGACTTAAGTTTTGGCCAAGCTGGGTTGCCTGGCTCCTGTGCTTATGCCCTACATTCCAGCTTGTTCGGCTAGGGCATAAACGAAGCACCTTTGTGATTGTTACAGCCGGTTCATCCGGACGTGTACCTCAGATGGGTGAAGCCGAAAGCTAGCGTTCTTAAGGGAATAATTGGTCGGCGGATAAAAGACGAACTGCCCTTACAGCAATATGAGCCCCCAAATTATAGTGAGTGATGTGATTCTTAGCATTACAGCTTATGCATGTACATAAACACATGCTGGCCCAGGGAGAGGAACCCTTAACAGAACTATTCTCTCTGGAAGATGTGTCTTATGATCAAATGTAATATAACATAACTCCCCGAATACAACTTGTCTGTTCAAGCAACTATGACCGGACTGTCCGGTTTCCAAACATACTTTGGTGTTTACCAATGGTATCATATCCGGAAACACTCCAAACCTCGGGTTTCGGAGGTCGAAGCAGAAAGTCTGCCATGACAATCATTTTACAATTTGGCTGGAGGTAAGTTTGTTGGTAAAAGTACATTGCTACTTGGACTCAAAAACTTCTTCCTCCTCTAGACCCTCTAACAAGTTGTCTAGTTTGCAATCCTATTGAGAAAACTTAGCGGCTATTTTTACTTGTTCATACACTAAGCTAACAGGAATTTCTTGTCCATCTGGTCCCCACGGTCCGACCCGGGCCATATGATTCGGATCAAGTCTGGTGTATCGTGTTTTCACCATGGCCCATGCCTCTCGTGCACCTTCCTGAAGCGATGACGAGCTCCCTTGAATAAATTCACGAGCTCCTCCATACTTCCTGGAGGTGGATCAGATGGCCATAACGCCTTAGCCATGTTCCTCAAGGCTTTTCGAGCTCGCTCGTGCACTTTGGATAGCTGTTGTAGCAGATCGCCTTGGAATCCAGACACTTCTCCCTCGGGGCGTCCGGTTAGCACACCTACAGAAACAAACTTATAAAATTTTCAAATAGGATACCGTGTGAAAGTCAGGCTAAAAAGCATACCGAATATGCCGCCTTTGAGCTTCCTGTTCTCCTTCAAAGCATCCGATAGTTGGGCTATTAAATCCTTCAGTTCTTTAGCTTGCTTGATATTTGCATCCTGTAGTTTGTTCTTCTCATTAATGGTCTGTGCTAATACATGTTGACCAGCGGCTTCTTGCCCTTCGACACATTGTTTTTCCACTTGAGCAGCCCTTAGCCTCTCCTCTGGCTGATCTGTCGAACCTACCAACGACATGATGCATAGTTAAGCAACATCATTGTAGGCACAGAATCATATTTCTAGGCTGCTGTTGTACTTACCAGCAGGTGCCTTCTTGGATTTCTTTAAATTTTCCAGTTCGGCGGTGGCAACAGTTAGCTTAGTTCGGCATTCTTCTAGCTCCTTGGAGAATGTGTTATTTCTCTCTGTGAGTACCTGGGAATGTAACAACCCGTAAATCAGTTGGGCCACCTCAAGACTCGGGGGCTACTGGTATATGCTTATTGAATCTGCACAAAAAGTACTTACCCGCATATTCTTTGAAAGCTAGTGAGTGGATCCGGCAAGACCATCCCGGGCAGCTCGGATGTAAGCATCCGTTGAGCTGAAAGCATTGAATGCCTCTTTGGTGAGATTCGGGTCACACATAGCCGCTCTCCGCCGCTGATGATTCATCGCACTCTCCACTTCGGAGTTCATGACGGATACATTATCCAAATCCTCTGGGAGATGACAATCCGGCATTGCCCCCGCATCCCCTCCAGTCCTTGTGGCAGGGTCTAGGGCTGGATTAGTCTGCGCATGGCCGGCTAGGTCTCCGAAGTCTAGCTTATGCTCCTCCTGCGATATGGCATAGCAGGGAACATCACCGTCCGATCTATCCACTGAGTGCATGTTAAATAATTATACCTCTTTCGCAAAGAAGAGGGCCTAGTGGTATCGTCATTTGCCTTTCTTTTCAAAGACGTGCCCTCTTTGAGTGTCGTCTTCCTAGAAGGCGCCTTTGCCGCAGTATGATGGGATGAGCGTCGCCCCTTGGGAGCACGATACTGTGCGGTAGGTGAGTCATAAGGGGAAAACTCTCTTTGAAAGGGTGTCTCCTGGGTACTTACATGGGAGGAGGGGAGAAGGCTGGGGTAATCGGCTATAATGGCCACTTATGTGCTGTCGTAGCTCGTCTGATGAAAGACTCCTTCCTTCAATTCTATAAGTATATCCGGATCTTCTTCAAATCCGGGATCTAGGTCTCGATTATGGTTCTCCGGTTGTGGAGCGGGGCTGTAGATCCCTGCGATGACCTTTCTCCATTCTTGTTAAGAGTAGCCGTATTACAATTCTGCTAAGCTTAATTAGAGAAAAAGATTGAGTGAGGCCAATGATTGAAAACTTACCCAATCGATGGGGTTATACATGGAGAAGCCTTCTCGGCATTTAAGGCGAGTGAAGTCTTCCTTATCCCCTTTGTAAAGATCAGCCAACATGGCGCCCAAAGCGGCAAAATTGACCAGACCCTCGCGCCCCCAGCGCGATGCGTCATCCTCCCTGTTGTAATGCCACATGGGAAGCCTTCTGAATTGAAGTGGCTGGACGCATCATGTTATTGAAATCGCCATTGCCTCAACTATGGACAGTCCAAAGTGAGCGAGTATTCTAATCTTGCTCGCTAGCTTCTTAATCTCTGCACTGTCTTCTTCTTCATAGCTTCCGGGATGCCAGTTGACATGCTTCTTTAAAGGAGTTGTGGTAAATTTGGGAAGACCTTGCCGGATTGGGTCCAGGAGAACAACGTCTTTGATGTAGAACCACTCTAAGGGTCAGTCTTCAGATGTCTTCTTCGGAGTGCCGGACAGGTATCCCGTTCTGGCTATGCGCCATACTTCGGTGCCGCCCACCTTGAATATGGATCCCTCTTGGGAGTGGGGGACGAGGCAGAAATATTTCCTCCATAACTCAAAATGGGCCTCGCAGCCTAGGAAGACCTCGCAAAGAGCAACGAAGCCTGCGATGTGCAAGATGGAGCCCGGCGTGAGATTGTGCAGTTGAAGGCCATAATACTCCAGAGGACCTCTAAGGAAAGGGTGATCGGAAATCCCATGCCTCTCAGCAGGAAAGAAACAAAGCACACATGTTCCTCTTTAGTGGGATTGGGGAAGTTCTCCGTTAGGGTTTCACTGTTGATGGAAGTTAATCCTGCCCGGACAGGGACTAGATCCGAGGGAGGGAGATATCCCTGCGTCTGAAGCTTAGTCAACTGGGCGTGGGATATGGGGCAGCTCTCCCAATCACCTTTTTGAGGACCGAGGGGGCACAAGAAAGAGCTCGGAGCGCCAGCCATGTTTGGATGAATTCCTATGGCAAGCTCTAAGGATTTTCGCCTGGTGAGGAATGGTATCTGAGATTCAATCTCTTTAAATAGACGCCTTCCTCATATGGACCAGGGGTTATTTGCAAAAAACGCTTAGACCCTTCATATTCATTCGACACGTGGAGGCCGAGGTGATGGCGGCGCAGAAGTTGAAGGGTATGATATTTAAAGTAAAAAGCCAAGCTATACGAAGTACAGTGGAGAACCTGCATTGCAAAGCCGAAGACATGAAGCCGGATACAATGTCGTCATTGAAGGCAAGTTTGGGGGCTACTGAGGGAGTCCTGGATTATGGGGTCCTCGGGGAGCCGGCCTATGTGACATGGGTCGGGTCAGGGGGTCTTGGATTATGGGGTCCTCGGTGAGCCGACCTATGTGACATGGGCTGGACTGATGGACCGTGAAGATACAAAACTGAAGGCCTTCTCCCATGTTCGGATGGGGCACTCCTTTGCATGGATGGCAAGCTTGGCGTACGGATGAGTAGTTTCCTTCCTCTATAAACCGGCTTTGTACAACCCTAGTCCCCTCCGGTGCATATATAAACTGGAGGTTTAGTCCTTAGGGGCAATCACAACCATACAGGCTAGACATCTAGGGTTTAGCCATTACGATCTCGAGGTATATCAACTCTTGTAACCCCTATACTCATCAAAGTCAATCAAGCAGGAAGTAGGGTACTACGTCCATTAAGAGGGCCTGAACCTGGGTAAAGATCTTGTCCCTTGCCTCCTGTTACCTTTGATCCTTAGACGCACAGTTCGGGAACCCCTACCCGAGATCTGCCGGTTTTGACACTGACATTGGTGCTTTCATTGATAGTTCCTATGTGTCGTCAATAGAAGGATTAATGGCTCGCCTTGTCATCAAGGACAGCATCACTTCTATAGAAGCCCTAGCTTTAGGGAAAACCCTCCGGCTCGGCAGCTTCATCATGGGCGCTCGCCCGGCCGTTAAGCCAGAAGCAGCCCAACTCATCGCCAAAAATTGCCTCCGCGTCGGCCCTGAATACTACGACAAGATGGATCTGGTAGATATATCGGCCTTAAATGAACTGCTAAATCGCATCACCACCTTGGGGGTCGCAACCGACTCTGATCGGATTGGGCTTAAATCCGATCAAAGAGAAATCGGATCTCCACCGATCACTCGTCATGTGGCATTCGTGGAGGAACAAGTCGACAACGACTATTCTCCTACGTTGAGAACAATGTATGTTCGGGTTTCCGAGCTTGGAGAACCGGACTCCCATCTCCTGGAAGACACTTCTTGTCCTCCGTACATGGAATCGGTCATTGATCCTAAAAAGGCACCAGATGCTCCAGAGCCTAGGCCCGTAACCTCGAAGATTCCTCAGAATCCGAACTTCTCAGTGGGTCAGGGTTCGAATTTGAACCCACCCACCCACCACAAGCAATATTCCCCAAGTAACTCCGGTCCTCCGGGCATATGCGACTTAATGTATGTGCAGCAGTAGCCTTAGGAAACAGTCCACCACTTTTGGGCTAGATTCCTACTTGTTAAAAACAAGGTCAAGGATTGTTGTGACGACAACGCAATCTCGGTATTTCGCAACAATTGCACAAATGAGGGAATCCTTAATGCCCTCAACCGCCTTCGCGTAATGCACTTTGCTGATTTGGCACACATAGTACAGAAGTACTGCACAATGGAAAGCGCCTGGAAAACCCAGACAGCCCGCTGGGAACCGTAGGCCTTTAGGCCATCCCCCGGACGGGCAAAGAGGATGCACCCCCATGGAGCACCCAATCATCATCCCGTGGACAAGAAAATTAAACTTGTTATGGGGCATAGAATTGTCCTCGAGGAATGGCTCAACAAGCTCTGTAAGATTCACATGACGCCGAACAACGAACCAACGCATAGCCTTCGTGCATGTTGGATAATCCGGCAGGTGGCCAAGAGCGGCAAGGGTATCCTCACTGACCACACCCCAGAGAACTACTCCTCGGAGGAAAATGATCCCAAAGTATTCACGGTCTTCGAGACATTTTTCTTCAAATAATCGGCACAAAAGGGCGCTCCGCGACCTCGCCGAAGTCTGTCACGTGGCAGCAGTAAATACTTAGAACGACACGGCGATTACTTTCAACGCCGATGACGAACCAAGAGCCCGCTCAGTCCGAGCACTAGCCTCTTTGGTCCTAAACCCAATCGTAGAAGGCTTTCGGCTCACTAAAGTGCTCATGGACGGCGGTACCATACTGAAACTCATCTACGAGGACACGCTCAATAAAATGCAAATGGATAGAAGTCGCATTGAGCAAAGTAACACAACCTTTCGCGGTATTATCCCAAGTCAAGAAGCCCGATACTCGAGAAAGATCAAACTCGGCGTCGTGTTTGGCACGCCGGAGAATTCCAGGTCTGAAGAGTTACTCTTCCATGTGGCACCATTCAACAGCGGGTATCATGCTTTGCTGGGGCGAGACGCATTCACGCGCTTCCAAGCCATACCCCATTACGGGTATATGAAACTCAAAATGCCCGGGCCCAATGGCTATCACCAGTGATCCGGACATAGCACTCCACGTGAAAATAAAACCACCTCTCTGGTCCTTGAGGCATTATCAAAGGCCCTTGCGGCCGAGGAATTGACCACTCTATGTTCTACAATAGATAGGGACGATGTAATCCTCGATAAGAGAGCCAAATCCACTTCCTTCAAGCCAGCAGACGAAATAGTCAAATTTCAGGTCCACCCAACAGACCCCAAGAAAACAGCTTCCATTGGGGTACAGCTGGATCCGACGGTGGATGTCGCATTACGCGCATTCCTGCGTGAGAGCTGGGACATTTTTGCCTGGCCCCCTTCTGATATGTCAGGTATACCACGGAGACTGGCCAAACATAGTTTCAACATACTGAAAGAATACAAGCCGGTCAAGCAAACCATGCGCTGACTCTCCGAACCCAAACGACGGGCTATGGGGGAGGAGCTAGCTAAGCTACTCGAAGCCGGGTTTATAAGAGAGATCAAACATCCGGACTGGCTAGCAAACCTAGTCATGGTACCTAAGAAGGAGAAATCTTGGCGCCTGTGTGTCTATTTCAAAGACCTTAATAAGGCGTGCCCTAAGGACCCCTTCCCACTACCTTGAATTGACCAGATTATTGATGCAACCGCAGGACATAATTCCTTGTGCTTCCTTGACGCATACTCCGAATACCATCAAATTAAGATGAAAGAATCTGACCAAGCCGCAATGGCATTCATCACTCCGTATGGGTCCTTCTGCTTCAACACTATGCCTTTCGGGCTCAAGAATGTCGGCGCAACCTACTAGCGCATGATTCAAACATGCCTGGAAAAGCAGATCAGCAAAACTGTGAAGGCATATGTAGATGATGTGGTCATCAAAACCAAACATGTCAATTCACTGGTGGATGACTTACGCCTTACATTCGACAACCTCCGAACATATGACATACAGCTCAATCCGGAAAAATGCATTTTCGGCGTTCCAGCCGGAAAGCTGCTTGGGTTCATTGTCTCCAATAGAGGAATCGAGGCAAACCCCACTAAATTCCGAGCCCTGTCACAGTTGGCAACACCAACAGACCTCAAGCAGGTCCAAAAATTAGCCGGGTGCATGGCAGCTTTAACCTGTTTTATCTCCAGACTAGGGGAAAAGGCGCTGCCATTATATCGCTTGCTCCACCGCACTGACCACTTCGTGTGGACGGACGCCGCCACAGCCGGAATGGAAGAAGTTAAAGCTCTGTTAGCAAGTAACCCGATCCTGGCCGCACCAAACGTCGGCGAACCGATGCTGCTCTACATATCTGCAACTCACCAGGTGGTGAGTGCGGTGCTCGCCGTCGAACGAGAAGAGGAGGGACATAAATTCCCACTTCAAAAACCAGTATATTATGTATCAACGGTCCTTACACCATGCAAATCCCGATACCCGCATTATTAAAAGATAGCATATCTGGTATTTATGGCATCTCGCATGCTACGACACTACTTTCAAGAGTGTTCGATCATGGTGGCTTCCGAAGTACCACTTAACGATATTATAAACAATCGGGATGCCACCGACCGGATTGTCAATGGGGCCATCGAGCTCATACCATTTGAAATAATCTACAAGCCATGTCTAGCTATCAAATCTCAGGTGTTGGCTAACTTCGTCGCTGAACGGACAGAGGCCGGAGTCCCTAAAGAATACAGCACAATCCGTTAGCCAGATTGGGAGCTGGTGTCGTCCTGACATCCCTAACAGGACACACAATCCATTATGTGCTTCAAGTATTGTATACAGACTCTAACAATGCAGCTGAATACGAGGCCCTACTGCACGGTCTACGGATGGCCGTCTCCATGGGCATACAACGCCTTGAAGTACGTAGGGACTCAAACCTCGCAATATCTCAGATGGAGACTACGGCGCAAAAGATTCGACGATGGCGGCCTACCGCAACCCCGTACACAGAATATCAGCTCGGTTTTAAGGGCTCGAGTTTCATCATGTGGCTCGACAGAGTAATCAAGCTGAGGACATACTTGCCCGCATGGGCGCCATGCGCGACCCCGCCCGCCTAACACCTTCGTGGAGAGGCTCTTCAAGCCATCCGTCATATGGCAGGACGATAGCGGCAACACCGTTCCAGAACCGATCATACCCCCAGATTCCGAACCCAGTCCTGATACCGTCGGGGGTTCGGGCACCAAAGTAAGAACCATCGGCTCACGAAATCATGGATGTAATCGCACCATGGACTGAACCGTTCCTTGCCTACCTTACTAGGAATGAGCTCCCTGATGACCAAACGGAGGCCCAACACATTGTTTGAAGCTCGAAGGCCTACAAAGTCCATGAGGGAGAACTATAGAAGAAAAGTACTACCGGAGCACTCCAAAGGTGTATCTCCAAAGAAGAAGGGCGGCAGCTCTTGGCTGAAATACACGTTGGTCTTGGTTGCCATCACGCCGCATCTCGGGCCCTTGTAAGTAAGGCCTTCCGTATGGGTTTCTTTTGTCCCATGGCCCGAGAAGATACACAAGACCTCGTACAGCGATGTGTTGGATGCCAGCTTTTCGCCAATCAAAGCCATATGCCGCCCACCGCTTTCCGAACAATCCCAATTCTTGGCCTTTTGCGGTCTGGGGGCTAGACATGGTAGGACCCCTTAAAGGGGGAAGCCATATATAAGAAGAAATATTTACTGGTTATGGTCGACAAGTTCACTAAGTGGATAGAAGCCAAACCAGTCAAAACGGCCGAAGCCGGACCGGTTCTAGACTTTATATCCGGTCTTGCACACCGTTATGGTATCCCGCATAGTATCATTACTGACAATGGTTCTAACTTTAAGACCAATGAGGTGAAAACCTGGTGCGCTAATTTGGGCATCAAGCTTTATTATGCCTCCATATATCACCCTCAGACAAACGGTCAGGTCAAACGGGCTAACGACTTGATAATGAGCGGCATTAAATCCAGACTAGTGCAATGGCTGCACGAGTCAGACAAGCATTGGGTTGAAGAACTCGATTCTGTACTCTAGGGGCTGCGTACCACGCCCAATCGCATGACTGGATACACACCTTTTTTCATGGTGTATGGCGCCGAGGCAGTATTGCCTTGCGACATTATTCATGACTCACCTCGAGTGCGCATGTATGAAGAGAGAGGGGCCAAGCTCGACCGGTATGATGATCTGGACAGCTTGGAGGAGGAGCGCGACATCGTGAAAGCCCGCTCCGTATTTTACCAACAGCAAGCTCGGCGATATCAAAGCAGGGAAGTACGGGAAAAGACTTATAATGTCAGTGAACTTGTCATGCGCCTACCAGAGAAGAAAAAGGGCAAGCTCAAGCCCAAATGGGAGGGTCCCTTCATCATAGATGAAGTTCTCACTGAAGGAGCCTATCGCCTTTGCAACGCTTCGGATAATCGTTTGGAACCAAACCCATAGAACGCCGCTCGTCTCTGAAGATTCTACGCCTAAGTTCACACTTATAACTTTTTTCGTCTTTTCTTTTCTCCCTCTCACCCTTTTTTTCTCTTTTTCATTTTTCGTACGACTTCTACCAGTGTTCGGTTAAACCGCACACTCGAGGAATATACATCATTAAATGTACATACCCCATACCTGGGGGCTTCTTGTCACATAAGCTTATTATGATTATTATTTTGGAGCGTCAAGCTCACCTTATATATGTGTTGTCTACTCATATGTGCCTTGTCTTCGCCATTATATGCACCTTTATGACTTCAGTTTTTGCCAAGCTGGGTTGCCTGGCTCTTGTGCTTATGCCCTACGTTCCCGCTTGTTCGGCTAGGGCATAAAGGGGGCACCTCTGTGATTGTTACAGCCAGGTTATCCGGACGTGTACCTCAGACGGGTGAAGTCGAAAGCTAGTGTTCTTAAGGGAATAACCGGTTGGCGGACAAGAGACGAACTGCCCTCGTTGCAATATATGCCCCCAATTATAATGTGTACTGTGATTTCTCGCACCATAGCTTATGCATGCACAAAAATGCATGCTGGCCCAGGGAAAGGAACCCTTAACGGAACGATTCTCTCTGGAAGATGTTTCTTACGATCAAATGTAATATAACGTAACTCCCCGAATACAACTTGTCTGATTAAGCAACTATGACCCGACTGCCTAGTTTCCGAACATACCTTGGTGTTTTACCACTGGTATCCGAAAACACTCCAAACCTCAAGTTATGGAGGTTGAAGCAGAAAGTCTGCCATGACAATCGTTTTACAATTCGGCTGGAGATAAGTTTGTCGATAAAGTACACTACTACTTGGACTCAAAAACTTCTTCTTCCTCTAGACCCTCTAGTAGGTTGTCTAGTTTACAATCCTGTTGAGAAAACTTAGCGGCTATTTCCACTTGGTCGTACACTAAGCTAACAGGAATTTCCTGTCCATGTGGTCCCCAAGGTCCCACCCGGGCCATATGATTCGGATCAAGCTTGGTGTATCGTGTTTTCACCAAGGCCTAGGCTTCTCGGGTGCCTTCCCGACATGCTGATATCTTCCATAGCTCCGAACGGCGACGAGCTCCCTTGAATAAATTCGCAAGCTCATCCATACTTCCTGGAGGGGGATTGGATGGCCATAAAGCCTTCGCCATGTTCCTCAATGCTTTTCGAGCTCGCTCGTGCACTTTGGACAGCTCTTGTAGTAGGTCGCCTTGGAATCTAGACACTTCTCCTTCGGGACGTCCAGTTAGCACACCTACAGAAGCAAACTTGTAAAAATTTCAAATAGGAGCACGTGTGACAAATATGTTAAAGAGCATACTGAATATGCCGCCTTTCAGCTTCTTGTTCTCCTTCAAATCATCCGATAATTGGGCTCTTAAATCCTTTAGTTGTTCGGATTGCTTGATATTTGCATCTTGTAGTTTGTTTTTCTTGTTAATGGTCCATGTCAATACACGTTGACCAGCGGCTTCTTGCCCTTCGGCATGTTGTTTGTCTGCCTGAGCAGCCCTTAGCCTCTCCTCCAGTTGATCTGTCGAGCCTACCAACCAGACAAAAGAATATTTAAGAAACCTCGTTGTAGGCATGGAACCTTATTTCCGAGCTGCTGTTGTACTTACCATCAGGTGCCTTCCTGGATTTCTTCAGATTTTCCAGTTCTGTGGTGGCAGCAGTCAACTTAGTTCGGCATTCCTCTGGCTCCTTCGATAATGTGTTATTCCTCTCCGTGAGTACCTGACAATATAACGACTCTTAAATAATTTGGGCTAAATGCTTCAAGACTCGGGGGCTACTAGCATATGATTATTGAATTTGCATAGAAGTACTTACCCGCATATCCTTTGAAAGCTGGCGAGTGGCTCCAGCAAGTCCATCCCGAGCAGCTCGGATATAAGCATCCTTTGAGATGAAGGCATTGAAAGCCTCTTAGGTGAAGTTCGGGTCACACATAGCCACTCTCCGCCGCCGGTGACCCATCGCGTTCTCCACTTCGGAGTTTGTGATGGATACATTATCCGAATCCTCTACGAGATGACAATCTGGCATTGCTCCCGCATCCCCTCCAGTCTTGGTGCTAGGGTCCGGGGCTGGATTTGTTTGTGCATGGCCGGCCAGGTCTTGGGATGCAGTCCCGCGTACACTCCTCCTGCAATATGGCACAGCAAGGAACGTCACCGTCCAATCTATCCATTGAGTGCGTGCTAAAGGATTATACCTCTTCGACGCCGAAGAGGGCCCAGCTATATTGTTGTTTGCTTTTCTTTTCAGAGACGCGCCTTGTGCAAGCATCTTCTTCTTAGAGGACGCCTTTGCTGTAGCACGCTGGTGTGAGTGTCGCCCCTTGGGAGCACGATGTAGTGCAGTGGGTGAGTCGCAGTGGGAAAACTCTTTTTGAGGAGAGTCTCCTCGGTACTTACATGGGAGGAAGGGAGAAGGCTGGGGTAGTCGGCTATAATGGCCACTTCCGTGCCATCATAGCTCGTGTGATAAAAGACTCCATCCTTAAAGTCTACAAATATATCCGGATCCTCCTCAAATCCGGGATCAAGGTCTCGATTATGGTCCTCTTGCTGCAGAGCGGGGCTGTAGATCCCCGGGATGACCTTTCTCCATTCATGTTAAAGGCAGTCGACTTAAGTTTGACTAAAAAGCATAGTTAAGGAAAAAAGATCGATTAAGGCCTATAATCAAAAACTCACCCAGTCAATAGGGGTATACATGGAGAAACCTTCTCGACACTTCAGGCGAGCGAAATCTTCCTTTTCCCCTTTGAAAAGGTCAGCCAACATGGCGGCCAGCGCAACAAAATTAGCAGGACCCTTACACCCACAACGTGAGGCCTCGTCCTCCCCGTTGTAATGCCACATGGGAAGCCCTCTGGATTGAAGCGGATGAATGCATCGAGTTATTGAAATCACCATTACCTCAACTATAGATAGTCCGGAGTGGGCAAGTATTCTGATCTTGTTCACTAGCCTCTTGACTTCCGCACTATCTCCTTCTTCATAGCTTTGGGGACGCCAGCTGGTGCGCTTCTTTAAAGGAGCAGAGGAAAATTCGGGAAGACCTTGTCGGATGGGGTCCGGAAGGACAAAGTCTTCGATGTAGAACCACTCCGAGGGCCACTCTTCGGATGCCTTCTTCGGAGTGCCGGACAGGTATCCTATTCCGCCTATATGCCATACTTCGGCACCGCCCACCTCGAATATGGATCCCTATTGGGAGCGGGGGACGAGGCAGAAATATTTCCTCCATAAATCAAAATGGGCCTCGCAACCTAGGAACAACTCGCAAAGAGCAACAAAACATGCGATGTGTAGAATGGAGCCCGGCGTGAGGTTGTGCAGTTGGAGACCGTAATACTCCAGAAGACCTCTGAGGAAGGGGTGGATTGGAAATCCCACGCCCCTCAGCAGGAATGAAACAAAGCACACTCGCTCCCCTTCATTTGGATTGGGGAATTTCTCGGCCAGGGCTTCGCCGTTGAAGGTAGTTAATTCCACCCAAACAGGGACAAGATCCGATGGAGGAAGGTATCCCTGCGCCTGAAGCTTGGTCAACTGAGCATGGGGCACCGAGCAGCTTTCCCAGTCGCCTTCTTGAGGGCCGTGAGGGCAGGAGGAAGAACAAGGAGCGTTGGCCATCTTTGGTTGGTTTCCTATGGCAAGCTCTAAGGAATTTCTTCTGGTGGGGAATGGCATCTAAGATTCAATCTCTTTAAATAAGCGCCTTCCCTACATGGTCAAGGGGTTACTTGTAAAAATACTTAGACCATTCGTATTCGTCTGACACGTGAAGCCGAGGCAACGGTGGCGCAGAAGCTGAAGAGTTCAATATTTCATGTAAAGTCCGAACTATATAGAGCACAATGGGGAACTCACCTTGCAAAGCCGAAGACATGAAGCCGAATACAACATCGTCATTGAAGGAAAGTTGGGCGGCTACTGAGGGGGTCCTGGATTATGGGGTTCTTGGAGAGCCGGCCTATGTGACATGGGCTGGACTGACGGGCCATGAAGATACAGAACCAAAGGCCTTCTCCCATGTCCGGGTGGGACTCTCCTTTGCGTGGACAGCAAGCTTGGCGTCCGGATGAGTAGTTTCCTTCCTTTGTAAACCGACTGTGTACAACCCTAGTCCCCTCCAGTGCCTATATAAACTGGAGGGTTTAGTCCTTAGAGGCGATCACAACCATACAGGCTAGACATCTAGGGTTTAGCCATTACAATCTCGAGGTAGATCAACTCTTGTAACCCCTATACTCATCAAAGTCAATCAAGCAGGAAGTAGGGTATTGCCTCCATTAGGAGGGCCTGAATCTGGGTAAACATCGTGTCCCCTGCCTCCTATTACCTTCGATCCTCATACGCATAGTTCGGGACCCCCTACCCGAGATCTGCCGGTTTTGACACCGACACTGGGCTGATGGGCCGTGAAGATACAAGACAGAGGGCTTTCCCCCGTGTCCGGATGGGACTCTCCTTTGCGTGGATGACAAGTTTGGCGTCCGGATGTGTAGTTTCCTTCCTCTGTAAACCGACTTTGTACAACCCTGGTCCCCTCCGGTGTCTATATAAACCGGAGGGTTTAGTCTGTAGAGACCATCATAACCATACAGGCTAGACATCTAGGGTTTAGCCATTACGATATCGAGGTAGATCAACTCTTATAACCGCTATACTCATCAAAGTCAATCAAGCAGGAAGTAGGGTATTACCTCCATTAAGAGGGCCCGAACCTGGGTAAACATCGTGTCTCCTACCTCCTGTTACCTTCGATCCTTAGATGCATAGTTAGGGACTCCCTACCCGAGATCTGCCAGTTTTCACACCGACAATCCCCAAGCTTAGCCTTTTGCTAATGCTTATTCCTTCATCCATCATAAGATCACCCAAAACTTGAAAACTTCAATCACACAAAACTCAACAAAATCTTTGTGAGATCTGTTAGTATAAGAAAGCAAACCACTACTATAAGTATTGTTGCAAACCTATCCATATTTTATTTTTGCATTATATCTAACGTATCCCAACTTTTCTTTGGCAAAAACTCATCAAAGAAAACCATAGAATCATCAAACAAGCATACAATACAAAGAAAACAGAATCTTTCAAAAACAGAATAGTCTGTAGAAATCGGGATATTTAGAATACTTTTGTAACTCCAAAAATCTTGCAAAAATTGGAAAACCTGAGTAATTTGTATATTAATCTTCTGCAAAAAGATCAACTCATAAGCACGTTTCCATGATTTATGAAAATTATTTTCGTGAGTGCATAACTTTCTGTTTTTCAGCAAGATCAAATCAACTTTTACCCAAATCAACCCAAAGGCCTTGCTTGGCACAAACACTAAATTAAACCACAAAAACACATCTAACCAGAGGTTAGATGATTTATTTATTGCAAAACAGAAAGGAAAAATATTGGGTTGTCTCCCAACAAGCGCTTATCTTTAAAGCTTTTTAGCTAGGCATTGAGATTTCAATGATGCTCACATAAAAGAGAAAAATTGAAGCACAAAGAGAGCATCATAAAACACGTGACAAACACATCTAAGTCTAACATACTTCCTATGCATAGGCATTTTATAATCAAACAAATTATCAAGGCAAGCAAAACTAGCATATGCAAGGGAAAAGAAAGAGATGATAGCAATCTCGACATGAAGAGAGGTAATTTAGTAACATGAAAATTTCTACAACCATATTTTCCTCTCTCATAATAATTACATGTAGGATCATAAGCAAATTCGACAAAATATCTATCACATACATATTCTCAACACGATCCTCATGCATGAAAAGTTGACACTCTTCCAAAATAGTGGTATTAACATTAACTAAAGTCACGATCTCTCCAAACCCACTTTTATCATTTCATAAGTTTGAACATTCTCCAAACATGTGGGATCCGCAGTTGACACTCTTCCAAACCCACTTTTCATATTATTGCAAACATTGCTTTCAATCTCATATTCATCATGGGGCTTAAATAAATTTTCAAGATCATAAGAAGAATCACCCCAATCATGATCATTCCAACAAGTAGTAGACATAGTAAAATTAGCATCCCCAAGCTTAGGGTTTTGCATATCATTATCACAATTGACGTTAATAAAATTTATAATAACATCATTGCAATCATGCTTTTCATTCAAGGAGCTATCGTGAATCACTTTATTATTTTCTTCTTTCAACACTTCATCACAATTTTCAGATTCACGAATTTCAAGCAAAACCTCATTAAGATAATCTAGTGCACACAACTCACTAGGAATTGGTTCATCATAATTAGATATCTTAAAAATATTAGCAAGTGAATGAGGATCCATAAACTTTTTGGTTCTTGATTTTCAATAAACACACAATTATGTCAAGCAAGCAAGCAAACAAGCCAAGTAAGACATAAAGGGCAAATAAAAAGACGAACAGAAAAAGGGCGAATAAAACGGCAAATTTTTGTGAAGTGGGGGAGAGAAAAACGAGAGGCAAATGGAAAATAATGTAAATTGCGAGGAGATGAGATTTGTGATTAGGAACCTGGTTGATGTTGAAGATCCTCCTCGGCAATGGCGCCAGAAATTCCTTTTGATGTCTGCTAGAACTACATCGCTATTTCCCCAAAGAGGAAGGGATGATGCAGTATAGCGACGGTAGGTATTTCCCTCATTGATGAGACCAAGGTTATCGACCCAGTAGGAGAACCTCCTCACACCACGTAAACAACACCTGCACACAAATAACAAATACTCGCAACTCGACGTGTTAAAGAGGTTGCCAATCCCTTTCGG
The DNA here is from genome assembly GCF_018294505.1 of Triticum aestivum. Lineage (NCBI taxonomy): Eukaryota > Viridiplantae > Streptophyta > Magnoliopsida > Poales > Poaceae > Triticum > Triticum aestivum. Next base: position 172,285,475 of record NC_057795.1, read on the forward strand.
GTACGGCGCCTCAAGATAGGCAAATAACGTGAGGTAAAAGTAGTACATAGGATAAATAGATCGCGGAACAAAATAAATTGCAGCAAGGTATTTTTCTATTTTTGGGTTAATAGATCTGAAAACAAATGCAAAGGAAAATAGATCGCAAAGGCAAATATGATGAAAAGAGACCCGAGGGTCATAGGTTTCACTAGTGGCTTCTCTCGAGAAAAATAACAAACGGTGGGAAAACAATTACTGTTGGGCAATTGATAGAACTTCAAATAATCATGATGATATCCAGGCAATGATCATTATATAGGCATCACATCCAAGATTAGTAGACCGACTCCTGCCTGCATCTACTAGTATTACTCCACACATCGACCGCTATCCAGCATGCATCTAGTGTATTAAGTTCATGGAGAAATGGAGTAATGCAATAAGAACAATGACATGATGTAGACAAGATATATTTATGTAGAAATAGACCCCATCTTGTTATCCTTGATAGCAACGATACATATGTGTCGTTTCCCTTTCTGTCACTGGGATCAAGCATCGTAAGATCGAACCCATCACAAAGCACCTCTTCCCATTGCAAGATAAATAGATCAAGTTGGCCAAACAAAACCCAAATATCAAAGAATAAATACGAGGCTATAAGCAATCATGCATATAAGAGATCAAAGAAGACTCAAATAACTTTCATGGATAAAAACATAGATCTGATCATAAATTCAAAGTTCATCGGATCCCGACAAACACACCGCAAAAAGACTTACCTCATATGGATCTCCAAGAGACCATTGTATTGATAATCAAGAGAGAGAGAGAGAGAGAGGAATCCATCTAGCTACTAACTATGGACCCGTAGGTCTACAAAGAACTACTCACGCATCATCGAAGAGGCACCAATGGACATGATGCACCCCTCCGAGATGGTGTCTAGATTGGATCTTGTCTTTCTGGACTCTGCGGCGGCTAAAAATTGATTTTCGTCGACTTCCCTAGGGTTTCGGAATATTGGGGTATTTATAGAGCAAAGAGGCAGTTCAGGGGCACCCGAGGTAGGCACAACCCACTGGGGCGCGCCTTGCCCCCCAGGTGTGCCCTGGTGGGTTGTGCTCCCCTCGGAGCACCCACAGGTGCTTTCCTGGCCCATTGGATGTCTTCTGGCCCAAAAAAATCCTCAAAAAGTTTCGCTGTGTTTGGACTCCGTTTGGTATTGATTTCCTGTGATGTAAAAAACATGCAAAAAACAGCAACTGGCACTGGGCACTATGTCAATAGGTTAGTACCAAAAAATGATATAAAATGATTGTAAAACATCCAAGAATGATAATATAACAGCATGGAACAATAAAAAATTTATAGATACGTTGGAGACATATCAGTGGGTTGTGCCCACCTCGGCCGCCTCCCACACCGCCTATTTGCTCTATAAATACCCCAAATATCTAAAAACCCTAGAGGAGTCGAGGAAACACAATTCCAGCCGCCGCAAGTTCTAGAACCACCCATTCCAATCTAGACACCATCACGGAGGGGTTCATCATCCTCATTGGTGCCTCTACGGTAATGCATGAGTAGTTCATTGTAAACCTATGGGTCTGTAGTTAGTAGCTAGATGGCTTCATCTCTCTCTCTCTCTCTCTCTCTCTCTCTCTCAATTCTCAATACAATGGTCTCTTGGAGATCTATTTGATGTAACTCTTTTTTTAGTGTGTTTGTTGGGATCCGATGAACTTTGAGTTTATGATCAGATCTATTTTATCCATGGAAGTTATTTGAGTCTTCTTTTGATCTCTTATATGTGTGATTACTTATAGCCTCGTATTTGATCTTCAAATATTTGGTTAATTAGGCCGACTAGATCGATTTTTCTTGCTATGGGAAGAGGTGCTTTGTGATGGGTTCGGTCGTGCGGTGTTCTTTCCAAGTGACAGAAGGGGAAGCAAGACACGTATTGATCGTTGCCATTAAGGATAACAAGATGGGGTCTATTCCTACATGAATAGATCTTGTCTACATCATGTCATCGTTCTTATTGCATTACTCCGTTTGTCCATGAACTTAATACACTAGATGAATGCTGGATAGCAGTCGATGTGTGGAGTAATAGTAGTAGATGCAGGAAGGAGTCAGTCTACTAATGTTGGACGTGATGCCTATATAATGATCATTGTCTGCATATCATCATAATTATTTGAAGTTCTATCAATTGCCCAGTAGTAATTTGTGCACCCACTGTATGCTATTTTTCTTGAGAGGATCCACTAGCGAAATCTACGGCCCCCGAGTATATTCTTCATCATATTTGCTTTCGGATCTATTATTTGCCACTTCTATTTTCAGATCTAAATTTCCAAAAACCCAAAAAATAACTTGTTGCACTTTTTATTTACTTATTTTAATTCGCGTTTTATCGAAATCTATTTATCCAAGTTATCACAATTTTCATCCCGTAAACCTGACAATTTCTGGCACCGTAACCCAAAAGGGATTGACTACCCCTTTAACACGTCAGGTTGCAAGTATTTGTGCTTTGTGTGCAGGTACCGTTTACATAGTGTTGCTTGGTTCTCCTACTGGTTCGATAACCTTGGTTTCATCAGTGATGGAAATACCTATGTAGTTGTGCTGCATCATCCCTTCCTGTTTGGGGAAATACCGACGTAGTTCAAGCGACATCACATAGCACCTGATCATTCTATTTATTGCTACTGCTTTCTTAATGTCAAAAACATGTTCCTTCAACCATGAGATCAACCTGGTGTGCTATCAAACTCACTTCATAACTGGGTGATCATAAAGGTGCTCTACATGTATCTCCGAAGGTGTCTGTTGAGTTGGCATGAATCGAGATTGGAATTTGTCACTCCGTATGAAAGAGAGGTATCTCCGGGCCCTCTTGGTAATACATCATCACAAGAAGCTTCCACACAAACTGACTAAGGAGTTAGCTACAAGATGATGTATTATAGAACGAGTAAAGAGACTTACTGGTAATGAGATTGAACTAGGTATGGAGATACCGACAATCGAATCTCGAGCAAGTAACATACCGATGGTCAAAGGGAACTACTTATGTTGTCATAAAGGTTCGACCGATAAATATCTTCGTAGAATATGTAGGAACCAATATGGGCATCCAGGTCCCGCTATTGGTTATTGACCAAAGAAGCGTCTAGGCCATGTCTACATCATTCTCGAATAGGTAGGGTCTGCACGCTTAACGTTCGTTGATGATATAGTATTATATGAGTTATGTATGTTTTGTTGACCGAATGTTGTTCGGAGTCCCGGATTAGATCACGGACATGACGAGGAGCTCTGGAATGGTCCGAAGGTAAAGATTGATATATAGGAGGATATCCAGAAGGGTTGCGAGGACACTTTGGTTGGGTCAAGGGGTAAGGCCCACGGGGCTTTTGGTCGGTGCAGAAGGAAGTTTTGCAGAGGTTGAGGACCAGATGTCCGGGACCCCGGCGTCTGGGCCAGACGCTGAGGACCGTGGCATCTGGTGCTGGAATCCGAGAAAGACTCTTCCTTGCATTCCAAACCGACTTTTGGGGAGGCTCTCTCTCCAAGTTACGACCCCAGGGCTTAACATATAAATAGAGTGACAAGGATAGTCCCTAGAACACACCACAATTCACTAAGCCGTGTGTCGGCGCCCTCTCTCTCACTAGTGCATCCTCTGCTCTAATCTGTTGTGCTTGGGGAGCCCTGTGGAAATAGTTTCACCACCACCATCACCACGCCATTGTGCTGCCGGAACTTGATGTGTCTCCAACATATCTATAATTTTTATCGTTCCATGCTATTATATTATCATTCTTGGATATTTTACAATTGTTTTATAGCAACTTTATATCATTTTTTGGGACTAACCTATTGACATAGTGCCCAGTGCCAGTTGCTGTTTTTTTGCTTGTTTTTTTACTTCGCAGAATATCATTACCAAACGAAGTCCAAATGCCATGAAACTGTTGGAGATTTTTTTGACCTGACGACAACTTGGAAGCCAAGGAAGCGCCTGTGGGGCCCACATAACACCAGGGCGCGCCCTGATGGGTTGTGGGGCCCATAGGGATCTCCTCCATCACCTCTTCGCTCTATAAATCCTCAGATATTCCACAAACCCTAGGGGAGCAGACGAAACACAATTCCAGCCGCCGCAAGTTCCAGAACCATGAGATCCAATCTACACCATCATGGAGGGGTTCATCATCCTTATTGGTGCCTCTCCGATGATGCGTGAGTAGTTCACCATAGACCTACGGGTCCGCAAGCAGTAGCTAGATGGCTTTCTCTCTCATTTTGATTCTCAATACAATGGTCTCCTGGAGATCTCTTTGATGTAATGACTTTTTGCGGTGTGTTTGTTGGGATCCGATGAAAATCGAGCTTATGATCAGTTTCTATCCATGAATATTATTTGAGTCTTCTTTGATGTCTTATATGCATGATTACTTATAGCCTTGTATTTCTTCTTCAAATCTTTGGTTTAGTTAGGTCAACTAGATCGATTTTTCTTGCCATGGGAAGAGGTGCTTTGTGATTGGTTCGATCTTACGGTGTCCTCACCCAGTGACAGAAAGGGTAGCGAGGCACGTATGTATCATTGCTATTAGGGATATCAAGATGGGGTCTATTCCTACATGAATAGATCTTGTCCACATCATGTCACCGTTCTTATTGCATTACTCCATTTCTCGATGAACTTAATACACTAGATGCATAATGGATAACGGTTGATTTTGGAGTAATAGTAGTAGATGCAGAATCGTTTCGGTCTCTAATCTTGGACGTGATGCCTATATAATGATCATTGCCTTGGATATCGTCATGATTATTTGATCTTCTATCAATTTCCCAACGGTAATTTGTTTACCCACCATATGCTATTTTCTCGAGTGAAGCCAGTAGTGAAATCTATAGCCCCCGGGTCTATCTTTTATCATATTGCTTTCCAATCTACTTTTTATTCGCTTTTGTTTTAAGATATATTATTCCAAAAACCCAAAAATACCTTGCTACACTTTTTATTTGCATCTTTTATTTCGTGATTTATTCAGATCTATTTATCCAATCTCATAGAAATTAATCTATATTTTTACCGGGGAGGTATTGAGAACCCCTCTTACGCGTTGGGTTGCGAGATTTTGTTCTTGTGTGCAGGTACCGTTTACATAGTGTTCCTTGGTTCTCCTACTGGTTCGATAATGTTGGTTTCATAAATGAGGGAAATACCTACCGTAGGCGTACTGCATCATCCCTTCCTCTTTGGGGAAATACCGACGCGGATACAAGCAATCAAAAGGAATTTCTGGCGCTCTTGCCAGGGAGACATCAACAACATCTATTAGGTTCCTAATCACAAATCACACCTCCTTGAAATTTACATTATTTGGAATTTGCCTCTCATTTTCATTTCCCCCACTTCTAAAATGTTTTTGCAAAAATTACAAAAATATTTGCCTTTTTCCATTTGTCTTTGTTTGTTTTCTATCTTTGCTTGTGTGCCATGTATCTTTTTTTTGCTTGCATCTTCGCTTGTTAAAAGTCTATTGATATGGATCCTCATCCACTTGCTAATATTTTCAAAGGTTCCAACTATGATGAACCAATTGCTAGTGAGTTGAGTGCACTAGATTACCTTTATGAAGTTTTCTTATACTAACGGCTCCCGTGAAGGTTTTGTTAAGTTTTGTGTGATTGAAGTTTTCAAGTTTTGGGTGAGATTATGATGGATGAAGAAGTAAGGAGTATCAAGAGCCTAAGCGTGGGGATGCCCCATGGCACCCCAAGTTAATATTCAAGGAGAAGAAAGCAACTAAGCTTGGGGATTCCCTGGAAGGCATCCCCTCTATCTTCCAACAACTATTGGTATTTTACTTGGAGCTATATTTTTATTCGTCACATAGTATGAGTTTTTCTTAGAGCATCTTGTATTATATGAGTCTTTGCTTGTTTTGCTTGTTAGTTTGTCACAAGTATCCTTGCTGGACACACCTATTTGAGAGAGCCAAAATTATGTTTTGTTTTGTTAAAATTGCTCTATATGCTTCACTTAAATTTTTTGAGCTATGGAATTGCTCTAGTGCTTCACTTATATATTTTTTAGCACGGCATGCTTGATTATTTTTGAAGAAATACTCTCATGCTTCACTTAGATTTATTTGATAGTTAGTAAAATTTTGAAGAAATTCTCTCATGCTACACTTATATTATTTTGAGATATGAAAATGTTTATGCTCATGTTCTTCACTCAAATTTATTTGAGCTTGTAAAAAGCAATGGCAATATATAAAACTAGTCCCAAAGTACTAAGTAGAAATACTACTTGTGCATCCAAAATCCTTGAACCCAGTTTTGCCATATGAGTCCACCATACCTACCTATATGCGGTATTTCCGTGCAGTTCTAAGCAGATTTGTATGTGCCAACTCTAATTTTCAAAATAAATTTCCTTTTTATGTGCCCGTACCGCTCATGAAGTGGCAGGGGGTGGCCAATATTTTCCATGCTAGATGTGTTATTCTCAACATGAATGTTTATTCACTTGTCATTGCACAAGAGTACGGCGGTAGTAGGGATGCCCAATCCCAAAATGAAAAATGAATTTACTTTATCTTTTAAAATAATAAATTCCTTGGAAAGTGTTGGTATGGACGGTTCCTGTGGATACGGCTAGCCATGGAGTGTGAAAGAATGGTGGAAAAGGAATAAACTTTATTTTATGTTTGGGAACCGCCTATGATATCTCTAGCATGGAAAGTGTTGGGAATTACTCGTTTCTTTGACGGGAAAAGCATTCCTCTCAAAATATTTTATCTCTCAATTTAAGCTTTGAGCTCTAGCACCTCTACAAATCCCTACCTCCCTCTATGAAGGGCCTATCTATTTGCTTTATGCAATTTTTATTTTTATTTGAGACACCATCTTCTCTTATAAGCACCAACTAAGGGACACTATGATCGTACTTGAGCATTGGATGTAGCTAATATTCGAGTGTGTTTCATTGGATCAATGATTGAGCATGATGGGATAGGGATAACTTTTTTAGTGTTGATATTTTGAAAGATATGGTTGCTTGTTGATATGCTTGAGTATTGAAGTCTTCATGTCAAAACTAGACTATTGATTTGGATCATTTAAAAGTACAAAAGTCCATGCTAAGAATATGTGATGAACATGTTAGGCATCATTCCACATCAAAAATTCTGTTTTTATCATTTACCTACTCGAGGACGAGCAGGAATTAAGCTTGGCCGTGCTGATACGTCCCCAATGTATCAATAATTTTTTATCATTCCATGCTATTATATTTTCATTCTTGGATGTTTTACAATCATTTTATAGCAACTTTATATCATTTTTTGGGACTAACCTATTGACATAGTGCCAGTGCCAGTTGTTGTTTTTTGCTTGTTTTTTACTTTACAGAATATCAGTACCAAATGAAGTCCAAATGCCACGAAACTTTTTGGAGAATTTTTTTGGACCTAAAGACAACTTCAGAGCCAAGGAAGCACCTGGGGGAGGCCTGTGGGGCCCACATGACACCAGGGCGCGCCAGGAGGCCCAAGCGCACCCTGATGGGTTGTGGGGCCCATAGGGGTCTCCTCCACCGCCTCTTCGCTCTATAAATCCTTAGAAATTCCAGAAACCCGAGGGGGGCAGATGAAACACAATTCCAGCCGCCGCAAGTTCCAAAACCACGAGATCCAATCTACACCATCACGGAGGGGTTCATCATCCACATTGGTGCCTCTTCGATGATGCGTGAGTAGTTCACCATAGACCTACGGGTCCGTAGGTAGTAGCTAGATGGCTTTTTCTCTCTTTTTGATTAACAATACAATGGTCTTTTGGAGATCTATTTGATGTAATGAATTTTTGCGGTGTGTTTGTTGGGACCCAATGAAGATCGAGTTTATGATCAGTTTCTATCAATGAATATTATTTGAGTCTTCTTTTATCTCTTATATGCATGATTACTTATAGCCTCGTATTTATTCTTCGAATATTTGGTTAAGTTAGGCCAACTAGATTGATTTTTATTGCCATGGGAAGAGGTGCTTTGTGATGGGTTCGATCTTACCCGTGTCCTCACCCAGTGACAGAAAACGGTAGTGAGGCACGTATGTATTGTTGCTATTAAGGATAATGCAATAGGGTCTATTCCTACATGAATAGATCTTGTCTACATCATGTCACCGTTCTTATTGCATTACTCCGTTCCTCCATGAAGTTAAAACACTAGATGCATGCTGGATAGCAGTCGATGCGTGGAGTAATAGTAGTAGATGCAGAATCATTTTGGTCTACTAATCTTGGACATGATGCATATATAATGATCATTGCCTTGGATATCATCATGATTATTTGATGTTCTATCAATTGCCCAACAGTAATTTGTGTACCCACCGTATGCTATTTTCTCGAGAGAAGCCACTAGTGAAATCTATGGACCCCGGGTCTATCTTTTATCATATTGCTTTCCGATCTAATTTTTATCCTCTTTTATTTTCAGATCTATTATTCCAAAAACCCAAAAATACCATGCTACAATTTTTATTTGCATGTTTTATTTCGTGATTTATTCAGATATATTTATGCAATCTCATACAAATTAATCTATCTTTTTACCTAGGAGGGATTGACAACCCCTCTTACGCGTTGGGTTGCGAGGTTTTGTTCTTTGTGTGTAGGTACTGTTTACATAGTGTTGCTTGGTTCTCCTACTGGTTCGATAACCTTGGTTTCATAACAGAGGGAAATACCTACCATAGTTGTACTGCATCATCCCTTCCTCTTTGGGGAAATACCAACGCGGGTACAAGCAATCAAAACTCATCTACTACTTCGTCCCTCTTGATGTATCAAGAAGGCGAGAATGTCATCAAGCTGAACGTGTGTTGAACACAGAGGTGATGTGCGTTTGGTGCTTGATCAGAACGGATCATGAAGTTGTACGACTACATTAACCGCATTGATAAACGCTTCCGCTTAGCGATCTACAAGGGTATGTAGATGCTCTCCCCCTCTCTTAGCTATGCATCTCCATGGATAGATCTTGCGTGTGTGTATAATTTTTTTGTTTTTCCATGCAACGTTCCCCAACTGTGGCATCATGAACCAGGTCTATGCGTAGATGATATGCACGAGTAGAACACAAAGGAGTTGTGGTTGGTGATGTTCATATTGCTTACTACCAATTTCTTATTTTTATTCGGCGGTATTGTGGTATGTAGCGGCTCGGACCAACTTTACATGTCCACGTATATGAGACCGGTTCCACCGACTAACATGTAACTTGTTTTGCATAAAGGTGGCTGGCGGATGTCTGTTTCTCCTACTTTAGTTGAATCTAATTTGACTACGCAGTCCTTAAAGAAGGTTAAATGGCAACTTGATAATCACTGGTGTGGTTTTGCGTAGGTAAGAATGGTTCTTGCTAGTTTCCCGTAGCAGCCACGTAAAACTTGCAACAACAAAGTAGAGGACGTCTAACTTGGTTTTGCAGGGTATGTTGTGATGTGATATGGCTAAGACGTGATATGATATATGTTGATGTATGAGATGATCATGTTTTGTAATAAGTTCACGACTTGCATGTCGATGAGTACGACAACCAACAGGAGCCTTAGGGTTGTCTTTAATTATTGTATGACATGCGTGTCAATCACTAAGCGCCATGTAATTGCTTTACTTTATCGCTATGTGTTAGCAATAGGCTGCGAGATGACCCCGATGCAACGATGGAGATCACAGTGTCGCGCCGGTGACGATGGAGATCATGTCGTTGCTTTGGAGATGGAGATCAAAAGCACAAGATGATGATGGCCATATCATGTCACATATTTTTGATTACATGTGATGTTTATCCTTTATGCAACTTATTTTGCTTAGAACGGCGGTAGCATTATAAGATGATCCCTTCACTTAATTTCAAGATAAAAGTGTTCTCCCCGAGTATGCACCGTTTCTAAATTCCGTCGTTTCGAAGCACCTTGTGATGATCGGGTGTGATAGACTCTATGTTCACATACAACGGGTGTAAGCCAGTTTTGCACATGCAGAATACTTGGGTTAAACTTGACCAGCCTAGCATGTACAGACATAGTCTCGGAACACTGGAGACTGAAAGGTCGAACATGAGTCATATAGTAGATATGATCAACATGGAGACGTTCACCATTGAAGACTACCCCATCTCACGTGATGATCGGACATGGGTTGGTTGATTTGGATCATGTATCACTTAGACAACTTGAGGGATGTTGATTTAAGTGGGAGTTCGTTAGTAAATTTGATTATTTGAACCATAATTTATCATGAACTTAGTCCTAATAGTGTTTGCAAATCTATGTTGTAGATCAATGGCTCGTGCTACCGTTCCCTTGAATTTTAATGCGTTCCTAGCAAAATCTAAGTTGAAAGATGATGGTAGCAACTACACGGACTGGGTCCGTAACTTGAGGATTATCCTCATTGCTGTACGGAAGAATTACGTCCTTGATGCACTACTAGGTGATAGACCTGTTGCAGGAGCTGATGTAGATGTTATGAACGACTGGCAGGCTTGATCTGATGACTACTCAATAGTTCAGTGTGCCATGCTTTACAACTTGGAACCTAGATTTCAAAAGTGTTCTGAACGCCACGGAGCATATGAGATGTTCCAAGAGCTGAAGTTGATATTTCAAGCTAATGCCCGGGTTGAGAGATATGAAGTCTCCAACACGTTCTTTAGCTGTAAGATGGAGGAGAACAGTTTTGCCAGTGAACATATACTCAGAATGTCTGGGTACCACAACCACTTGACTCGGTTGGGAATTGATCTTCCAGTTGAAAGTTTTATTGATAGAGTTCTTCAATCACTGCCACCAAGATATAAAGGCTTCGTGGTGAACTATAATATGCAAGGGGTGATGAAAATGATTCCCGAGCTCTTTGCGATGCTGAAATCGATGGAGGTGGAAATCAAGAAAGAGCATCAAGTGTTGATGGTTAACAAGACCACCAGTTTTAAGAAAAAGGGCAAGGGAAAGAAACGGAACTTCAAGAAGAATGGCAAGCAAGTTGCCGCTCCCATGAAGAAACCCAAAGTTGGACCCCCAGCCTGATACTGAGTGATTCTACTGCAAGGGAAATGGTCACTGGAAGCGGAACTGCCCCAAGTACTTGGTAGATAAGAAGGATGCCAAAGTGAACAAAGGTATATTTGATATAAATGTTATTGATGTGTTCCTCACTAATGCTCATAGTAGCACCTGAGTATTTGATATTGGTTCGGTTGCTCATATTTTTAACTCAAAATAGGTGCTCCGGAATAAAAGAAGATTGGCTATGGACGAGGTGACGATGCGCGTCGGAAATTGTTCCAAGGTTGATGTGATCGTCGTCAGCGCACTACCTCTACATCTACCTTCAGGATTAGTTTTAGACCTCAATAATTGTTATTTGGTGTCAGCGTTGAGCATGAACATTATATTTGGCTCTTGTTTATTGTGACACGGTTATTCATTTTTAAGTCAAATAATAATGGTTGTTATATTTATATGAGTAACATATTTTATGGTCATGCACCCTTAGTGAATGGTCTATTCTTGTTGAATCCCGATTGTAGTGATACGCATATTCATAATATTGATGCTAAAAGATGCAAAGTTGATAATGATAGTGCAATATACTGGTGGCACTGCCGTTTAGGTCATATCGGTGTAAAGCGCATGAACAAAACTCCATGCGGATGGAATTTTGGAATCACTTGATTATGAATAATTTGATACTTGTGAACCATGCCTCATGGGTAAGATGGCTAAAACTCCGTTCTCTGGAACAATGAAGCGAGCTAATGAATCATTGGAAATAATACATACCGATGTATGCGGTCCGATGAGTGTTGAAGCGCGCGGCGTGTATCGTTATTTTCCAACCTTCACAGATGATTTGAGTAGGTATGGATATATCTCCTTGATGAAACACAAGTCTGAAACATTTGAAAAGTTCAAGGAATTTCAGAGTGAAGTGGAAAATCATCGTAACAAAAAATAAAATAAAATTTCTACGATCTGATCTCGGAGGTGAATATTTGAGTTACGAGTTTGGCCTTCATTTAATACAATGTGGAATTGTTTCACAACTCACGCCACTTGGAACACCGCAGCTAATGGTGTGTCCGAACATTGTAACCGTACTTTATTAGATATGGTGTGTTCTATGATGTCTCTTACAGATTTGCCTTTATGATTTTGGGGTTATGCATTAGAGACAACTACATTCACGTTAAATAGGGCACCGTCTAAATTCATTGAGACAACACCATATGAACTATTGTTTGCCAACAAACCTAAGTGTCGTTTCTAAAAGTTTGGGGATGTGACGCTTATGTCAAAAGGCTTCATCATATAAGCTCGAACCTAAAGCGGAGAAGTGTGTCTTCATAGGACACCCTGAAGAAACTATTGGGTATACCTTCTACCATAGATCCAAAGGCAGGATCTTTGTTGTTAAGAATGGGTCATTTCTAGAGAAGGAGTTTCTCTTGAAAGAAGTGAGTGGGAGGAAAGTAGAACTTGATGGGGTAATTGTATCACCTCTCTAATTGGAAAGTAGCACATGAGAGAAAACCGTTCCCATGATGCCTACACCAACAAGAGAGGAAGCAAATGATGATCATGAAACTTCAGATCAAATTACTACTGAACTTCGTAGGTCGACCAGAACATATACCGCACCAAAGTGGTACGGTAATCCTGTCCTGGAAGTCATGTTGTTAGACAACGGCGAACCTATGAACTATGAAGAAGTTATGATGAGCCCAGATTCTGACAAATGGCTCGAGGCCATGAAATCTAAGATAGGATCCCTGTATGAGAAGAAAGTGTGGACTTTGGTGGACTTGCCCAATGATCGTCAAGCCATTGAAAATAAATGGATTTTCAAGTGGAAGACAAATACTGATGGTAATATCACTGTCTACAAAGCTCGGCTTGTCGCGAAAGGTTTTAGACAAGTTCAAGGGGTTGACTACGATGCGACTTTCTCACCTGCGGCGATGCTTAAGTCTATCAGAATCATGTTAGCAATTGCCACATTTTATGATTATGAAATCTGGCAAATGGACATCAAAACTGCATTCCTTAACGGTTTTCTGAAAGCAACCAGAAGGTTTTGTCGATCCTAAGGATGCTAACAAAGTGTGCAAGCTCCAGCGATCCATCTATGGACTGGTGCAAGCATCTCAGAGTTGGAATATATGCTTTGATGAGGTGATCAAAGCATTTCGCTTTATACGAACTTACGGTGAAGCCTGTATTTACAAGAAAGTGAGTGGGAGCTCTATAGCATGTCTGATATTATATGTGGATGACATATTGCTGATTGGAAATGATATAGAATTCTGGATAGCATAAAGGGATATTTGAATAAGAATTTTTCAATAAAAGACCTCAGTGAAGCTGCTTACATATTGGGGATTAAGATCTATAGGGATAGATCAAGACGCTTTATAGGACTTTCACAAAGCACATACCTTGAAAAAATTCAAAATGGACTGTTGATGCAATGACCTGCCTCCTTATGTTTTGGAGCATGTTTACATAAACAGTATGGGACTTATGTGGTTTGCTAGTGCACACATAGTAAAAGGTCCCTGGAATCAAGCGGAGTTTGATTCAAATGATGAAGATAATCCCCTACGCTGCAGTGAAGGTTATCACCGGAGATTATGAAGACAAGAGTAACCCCTAAAAATTGCTGACGAGAAGCAATTGGTTTGGTGCATGTCCGAAGGAAGTGACTGCGTTCGAGGAGATTGAAGACAAAGTGAAGACGTATCATTTATTTCATAGTTTCTCTTCTCCTTATTGAGACATTGGACCACCGTACTATTAAGAGGGATATAGCATTTGAAACTTTGATTCTCTGATGCTAAACCCAAATCCTATGAAAGTTGCGAGAGAAATATCTTTGTGTTTCGAGCAAATACTTGCCAGCAAGAGACTGTGATCTTCTTTGCTACGAGAGATTTGTCTTGGACCGAGGAGTTAGCATTACTTGCTACTCAAGTAATGTTACCATTCCTCCAAAATCTGACTGTTGTGAATGTGTCGGTTGGCCATTCACTACTAGGAAAACCCTTACCAGTAGCGCTATTTTTTTGCTATTAGTAGCGCGGGTAGGCGCGCTACTGCTACGGTGCTACAGCTATTTTCTAGCAATAGCGCTTGTTTTGGCCCGCGCTACTGGTAAATGAGCGCTGCTGGTAATATTTTGGCCCGTGCCACTGCTAAAGTTTATGTTTTTTTTCATATTTTGGCGTTGTACATGTTCAAATAGATATATCTTTTATACAATAACAACTCATCATGAACTAGTCTGTTTAAATAGCATATTCATTACCACTAGTCATCACCACCAAACAATGTTCGTCAATGAGACATCATATATATAACAAGTTGGTCACTAGTCATAATCACAACTCTCATCCTCCTCATCAACTCTAACACATTGTAGCACATAATAACACATTCTACCTAGGACCTACTCCTTTCATAGGACCTACTCTACCCTCTCTTAGGTAAAATATCATAAAACAAGATAGGCATTGACTCTTCATTAAGGAAACTGGACTCTACATAATGAAGAACGGAGATCATCCTGTTTCCAAGTCTTGGCCTACGCACAATGTTGCTTCCAAGTAGCTCTCTACGATGGTCGAAACATTTTTTTGCAATCATTTATTATCATGGCTTCCTCGCTTTTAGAAATCCGGTATGGACAGGAGTGATGTGGATACTGCGGCTGACCTGGCCGTGGTGGCCGTAAGCTCATAACATCAACGCGACCTCTTGGCAACATCAGATGAGGCACATAATCCATCGGGATTTTCTGTTCAAAAACATAGTAATAACTTTGTAGTTAGCAATGTAGTTTAGTTTTAGAAGAATTTATGCAAAAGATGCACGGATGTCGTAATAGTAGGAAATCTTACCATGTTATCTCCATTGATGTTACCGTAGCACGCCGGGTGCACTAGTGGCACATATTGACCATAATTTTGAGGAATTCGATAATAGCTATTGTAATTCTCAAGATCGGTAAAAAATGCGATAAGACCATCTTTCTCCTTATAAGTTAATTGTGCTTCATCATTGTAGTAGTAGGTTATGTCTACCATCTTCCGTACATATTTTGAAGAATGAAAATAAGCTGTCAATGGAAATAAGCTGTCAAATATTTTGAAATAAACAACATAAATTACTTAATAAATATGTTTGAGAAACTCACACATCGGTAGAACTGGAAGCGTGTCAACAAGGACCCAAATGGTCATATTCTTTTCGTCGATGTCGGGATCACCAAGATCGAAGAGGAGAAGCATACCCTCATGAAAATCATACGCCTTGCAAAGGGCTTCCCAATTCAGGCAACCAAAATTGGATGAGTTCACAGAATTGTATAGTTTTACAGCAAAATCATAACCATGATGGGTCCTTAGTTGAATTATCTCTGTCTCCATGCTTTCATGATCTTCAAACCCCATCTTCTCCAAGACATAGCGTCTTGCATGGCATGGGATAAGCTAGTCGAATTGTAAAAGACGGAAATTACACGTTGAAGAAGTAGAGAAGTCGTGCAAAAATAACAAAAAACACTTGTCATCGTTGCATACCATATCAACATCGAAGGTCTCTTGGAGCTTGATGCTGAAGCGCCGACCTTCTACCAGGTGAGGCATGTCGCACAGACCGCGCTCATCTTCGCAGTAATCGCACATAGCGAATTCCCTTTCGTCGTCAGACATTTCCTAATAGGTAATTAATAATCCATCATCAAATACATATATAGTAGTTTGTAGCAAAGATCATCATATAACAACTAGAACACCTAAAATTTGTAGTTTGTAGTAGTTTGTAGCAAAGATCATCATCGAACCTAGTTTGTAGCAAAGATCATCATGTAATCCATCATCAAATACATATATAGTATTTTGTAGCACAAACCACGCTCATCTTTTGCATTCAATAAGCAAATAACTAATAGGTAATTAATAATCCATCATCGAATACATATATAGGAGTTTGTAGCAAAGATCATCATATAATATCACTAATACATCTCGAATAATAGCTCCTCTAGGTTCAGTGGGCCGCGGTGGACACCCAAAGACAAGGAACCATCACAGGATCATAGCTCCGGTGAGATCCCCAAAGAATCTGCCAGGTATTGGAGAACCTGTCGTTCGCCAACGAAACCAAGTAGCGGTGGACGTGCGCGTTCTCCTCCGTGACACGGTGTTGTACCACCTGCGCGGGGGACTCAAGCCTCTGCACTGATGTAGGCCCACGTGACCGCCACCAAAGAAGCTCCGGGTCGACGACGGGCTGGCTCCTCACTAAGTTGTGCTCACCAGAAGGTAGCACAGCCCAGTACCAGCCCGGCGGATCCCAGTCCCGGACATGGCCCCTCGGCTCAAGCAGGAGTCCTCCGCCGGGTCGACAACGAGGATGCGGGATAGGCATCGTTGACATCGATAACGAAATGCTTAATTATGAAAACAAAATTAATAAACACTTAGCAAAATTCAGCATGACCTTCGCTAAAAGCAGGACATCGAGCGCCTGAAATTTGCCAGAACGTAAACGAATCGACATTTCTGGCAAAACATAGGCCACTCGTTAAACAACTAAGTTTGTGACATCTTCAAAATATGACATATATCCACTTCAAATTTGCATATAACAGGAATAATTGTTTTTACTAAAAAAATAACAACAAATGTGATAGTTCAAAATATGATCCTAAGATTAACTAGCTAGGGTTCATACTACATTATCCTAAGATTCATACTACATTATCCTAAGATTAACTAGCTAGGGTTCATACTACATTATCCTAAGATTAAACAACTAAGATTAAACACCTAAGATTAAACAACTAAGATTAAAAACCTACATTATCCTAAGATTCATACTACATTATCCTAAGATTAACTAGCAGCTAGGTTTCATACTATATACATTTTCCTATGATTAAACAACTAAGACTAAAAACCTATTTTTTCAATTGCTAGGGTTCAAAAGAAACTAGGGAGGAGGAGGAAGGAGGGAGGAGGATGTACCTCTCGGGGGCCGGGGCGGCCGGCGGGGGAGGAGGCCGACGCGGGGGAGGGCGGCCGGTGGGGAGGAGGGCCGTCGCGGGCGAGGGCGGCCGATGCAGGGAGGAGAGCCGGCGCGGGGGACGGCAGCATGCGGGGGGTCGACGGCGCCGCGCGGGGGGATTAAGGGAGGAGTGTGGAGTGTGTGAGTAAGCTGATGAGGCTGGCCGGGGGCGTGAACAGGGTAACGGGCCAGTGGCGTGCGGGGGAGGGAGTGGGCTTAACAGCAGCGCGGGTAATGGGCTAGTGCTACAGCTAAGCCCACTAGCTGTAGCGCCGGCGCACATCACACGCTACAACTAAGTGGCCTGCCCTTTTGGCCCCGGCGGCTCGCTAAGCAGCAGCGCAGCCTGTTTTGGCTGGCGCTACTGGTACATACCAGTAGCGCGGGCGCCCAAAAGGCGCTACTGCTAAAATTCTACGTATAAGCATTTTCCTAGTAGTGATTTGCTTGACCGCGTGTCCAAAATGGTCATTTCCCATCCGAGAGGGCTACGGCTATAAATAGCCACCCCGCGTCGGCTTTTTCCGGTGGCTGCTCTATTTGATTCTGAGAAGATTGTTGAGCAACCCCCTCTCCGAGTGATTTGAGCTTAAAATCCATCGAGAGAAACCCCTAGAGCCAAAAAATTAGATAGTGGTTTAGCATCACTCGAATCTAAGTCCAGTACGCTACACCTATAACTCTTGGGAGCTACAAACTCTCTAGACGGTCAGGTGTCAATTTCTTCAAAGACTAAGAGTGATTGTGGTTCTCGAAGAAGAAGTCTATGAAGGTTCGGAGATCGCCTCAAGTATCTACCATGAGTAATCGGCACTAGTTGACGAACCAATTGTCGAGGAGAAAAGGGTGAAGAGAGTTTATCTTCTGTGTTAAATCACAACCTCTCCAACCAGACATAGTCCTTGTGCAGAAGGACAAATTGGTCGAACAAATACCCTATCGCCATCGAGCATCATTAGTTACCTCTGTTCCATTCCTTTCATTCGTACCATTTTCATTTTGTGATTTGCCTCGTTGCATGCATTAGTTTCCATTCGATAGCTTGTACTCGCTCATTGTTCACTGGTTTTTATTTGCTCCAATGCTGGGTTTCAAGAGTTTTGATCTTTCCGAAAGAAAATTTTAAACTCCCATTCACCCCCTCTCTGGTAGACATACTTCATTCCTACATGGACCAGTCAAAGAAAGAGTTCTTGCATGTGTTGTAAGGTGTGAAATTGTGTAAGACTCAAAGTCCGACCACGACAGAAGATAGAGAGGGAATGGAAGTCATTCCCTATGCCTCAGCCGTAGGTTCTATAATGTATGCCATGTTGTCTACCAGACCTGATGTGTGCCTTGCCATAAGTTTGACAAGGAGGTACCAAAGTAATCCAGGAGTGGATCACTAGACAGCGGTCAAGAATATCCTGAAGTACCTGAAAAGGATGAAGGATATGTTTCTCGTTTATGGAGGTGATGAAGAGCTCGTCGTAAAGAGTTACGTTGATGCTAGCTTCGACTCAGATCCGGATGACTCTAAGTCACAAATCGGATACATATTTATATTGAATGGTGGAGCTGTTAGTTGGTGCAGTTCTAAGCAGACCGTCGTGGCGGGATCTACATGTGAAGCGGAGTACATAGCTGCTTCAGAAGCAGTGCATGAAGGAGTTTGGATGATGGAGTTCATATCTGATCTGGGTGTAATACCTAGTGAATCGGATCCAATGACAATCTTTTGTGACAACATTGGAGAAATTGCCATACCCAAGGAGCCCAGGTTTCACAAGAGAACCAAACACATCAAGAGACACTTCAACTCCATTTGTAATTATGTTAAGGATGGAGACATAGAAATTTGCAAAGTACATACGTATCTGAATGTGGTAGACCCGTTGACTAAACCTCTTCCGCAGGCAGAACGTGATCAACACCAAGACTCCATGGGTGTTAGATTCATTACTATGTAATCTAGATTGTTGACTCTAGTGCAAGTGGGAGACTGTTGGAAATATGCCCTAGAGGCAATAATAAAGTGGTTATTATCATATTTCCTTAATCAGGATAAAGGTTTATTATTCATGCTATAATTGTATTGATCAAAAACTTAAATACATGTGTGGATACATAAATAAACACCAAGTCCCTAGTAAGCCTCTACTAGACTAGCTCGTTGATCAAAAGATGGTTATGATTTCCTGACCATAGACATGAGTTGTCGTTTGATAACAGGATCACACCATTAGGAGAATGATGTGATGGACAAGACCCATCAGTTAGCATAGCATATGATCGTTCAGTTTATTGCTACTGCTTTCTTAATGTCAAAAACATGTTCCTTCGACCATGAGATCATGCAACTCCCGGATACCGGAGGAATACCTTGTGTGCTATCAAACATCACTTCATAACTAGGTGATCATAAAGGTGCTCTATAGGCATCTCCGAAGGTGTCTATTGAGTTGGCATGAATCGAGATTGGGGTTTGTCACTCCGTATGACGGAGAGGTATCTCTGGGCCCTCTCGGTAATACAGCATAACAAGAAGCTTGCAAGCAAAGTGACTAAGGAGTTAGTTACAAGATGATGTATTACGGAACGAGTAAAGAGACTTACCGGTAACGATATTAAACTAGGTATGGACATACTGACAATCGAATCTCGGGCAAGTAACATACCGACGGTCAAAGGGAACTACATATGTTGTCATAAAGGTTCGACCGATAAAGATCTTTGTGGAATATGTAGGAACCAATATGGGCATCCAGGTCCCGCTATTGGTTATGGACCGAAGAAGCGTCTCGGTCATGTCTACATCATTCTCGATCCCATAGGGTCTACACGCTTAACGTTCGTTGACGATCTAGTATTATATGAGTTATGTATGTTGGTGACCGAATGTTGTTCAGAGTTCCGTATGAGATCACAGACATGACGAGAAGCTCCGAAATAGTCCAGAGGTAAAGATTGATATATAGGATGATATCCGGAAGGGTTCTGGAATTCACCGAAAGGGTTTCGGATGTTTCCACAGATGTTCTGGTGCGAGGACACTTTGGTTGGGCCAAGGGGTAAGTCCCACGAGGCTTTAGGTCGGTGCAAAAGGAAATTTTGCAGAGGTCGGGGACCAGACGCTAGGGACCCTGGCGTCTGGCCCTGGGCCAGACGCCGAGGACCATGGCGTTTGGGCCAGACGCCGAGGACCGTGGCGTCTGGTGCTGGGATCTGAGAAGGACTATTCCTTGCGTTCCCAACCGACCTTGGGGAGGCCCTCTCTCCAAGTTACGACCCCATGGCTCAACATATAAATAGAGGGACAGGGGTAGTCCCTAGAACACACTACGATTCACCAAGCCATGTGTCGGCGCCCCCTCTCCCTCTAGTTCATCCTCCACTCTAATTTGTTGTGTTTCTGGGAAGCCCCGCGGAAATAGTTTCACCACCACCGTCATCGCGCTGTCGTGCCGCCGAAACTCATCTACTACTTCACCCCTCTTGCTGGATAGAGAAGGCGAGGACGTCATCGAGCTGAACATGTGCTGAACGTGGAGGTGCCGTGCGTTCGGTGCTTGACCAGAACGGATCATGAAGTTGTACGACTGCATTAACCTCGTTGATAAACGCTTCCGCTTAGCGATCTACAAGGGTATGTAGATGCTCTCCCCCTCTCGTAGCTATGCATCTTCATGGATAAATCTTGCGTGTGCGTAGAAATTTTTTGTTTACCCATGCAACGTTCCCCAACAAATAAGACAAAAGAGGTAAGCACTTTGTGCATCAACGCCCACAACTCTTTGTGTTCTACTCGTGCATATACATCTACGCATAGGCCTAGCTCTAATCTTCCTGTGATTGTTCAAGGGATGGCTACTATTGTTGTGTGGATTTTTGTTTTATTAATATGATATGTTTCAGCATATAATAGTGCATGCTTTTGCAGTCAAGGGATGGCACTTGCTATACAACACTCTAATCTTCCTGTGATTGTTCAATCCGATTCTAGTGTGGCGTTATCGAGTTTGATAGGAGACAGATTGATTCTTTTGCCTATGGACATCTCGTAGCTGAAATTAAGGCATTGATAAGGGATAGAGAGTTTATTCCCTAGAAATTAAATAGGGATCATAATAGAGTTGATGACCGCTTGGCAAACTATAGTCGCGTAGAGTGTACCATGGCGGTATGGATGCATCTAGGACCACCATGCATCGAGGATCTTTTGCCTCTCGACTGTAACTCTATTAATTTTAAATAAAACTCCTTTTTCATCTCAAAGAAACTGATTTTATTTTTAAAAATTTCAGAAAAAGTCAAAACGTTCCAAAACTTTTTCCGAACAAACTTGAGCTCTTGTTTCTATTGTACAAAAACATTCTGCAACGAAAGATTTTTTGATAAAAATGACAAATATTCTTTGACAATAGTGTGAACAGTACCTTGTATATAGTGATAAATTTTCTTTTTTTTACGTCCACAACAACATGAAAGTCATTTCTTCGCGAAAGATTCTATACGAGTGAAACAATAAATCTACTTGCTCGCAAAAAGTTTCAGATTTTTTTTTGACTTTCTTACAAATTACTAATTATTTTAAAATTCAGGTGCAATTGCACCCCGAGAGCTAAACGTTCCGTCCGCAACCATTGATAGTAATGAACTCCTCATAGTGACCTAAAACGTCTTATATTTCTTTACGGGGGAGCATATGTGAAGCATGTATATGGGCTCACATGAAAAACATTAATTTGTCATGGATATGCTTTAGTAGAAAAATTGAAAGTTTAAATGTTTCAAAGGGATCCATTGCCGACCGATCCTCTTAACTAAGCTGTCTACCTCGTGCTGATCTCTAGAAAGAGAGAGTGGCATATGATACGAGCTGACCATTGCCGTTGTCCAACAAGCATTTGACACGGCATTGCTGGTGGACATAATTAAAGGTTATTGCGTGCATATGCAAACAGGGACATGCATACATACATGGCGGCTCGCTTACGTAATGATGCTGGCATAAGTTAAGCTCCAAGACGAAAAGATAAAATCTCGTCAAGATATTTACTCTCCTCTTTGGTTCCTGAAAAAACAGTCCACTTTTCTTTTTATCGCTAACCTTAGCAAAAGAAACAGACATGTGATACTCCATTATTTAACCTGGAACGTCAGTCAGAAGATATGCTACAATTAGTGAATCAGCAGTTTTTGGCATCACTTTTATACGAGTTTATCATGCAATCATGTTAGTGTTTTTTAACACAGTATAATCGAAGTCGCTCACATACATAGATATACTTACCTCATAAACGTATGTACGGACACCTATCCCTATAAGCACTTTCGAAATACTATGCCAACATAGCATCTTAAGATTTACGAAGTCATCATAAACGCCTCGTAGTCGACAGGAACATCTCCTCCCACTGAACGAACATCGCTGGAAAGGCTGAAATAAATTCAGTGCAAGCACCAATGTCAAAGTCTAAGACTTAAACCTTGGTGGGTTAGGCAGCACAATGCCCGCTCTACCTGTACTTATTTGCCCAACCTCTGTCTTCCTCATCCGCCTCCCCGTTTTGATTTTTACACCTCTTATATTTGTTTCGTTTTCAGGGCTGCCTAGGAGTCAGGTGACTAAATTTAGATTTTGGGTCAATCATCTTTTATTTCTTTGGTAAAAATGTGCATGTGCCCCTGAAAAGCTCTCACCGGTGCATGTTCCTTTTGTAGATCAATGCATGTAATCGCTGAGGGCAAGCACGTGATGTGCTTGCTTCCAAGAGTGCTTGAACTGCTACAGAACTAGTGCTAGTGACCTACTTCCTCCATCTCATAATATAAGAACGTTTTTGACATTAATGTAGTGTCAAAAACGTTCTTATATTATGGGACGGAGGAAGTAGTTTGCTACATACTGCAGAACGAGTATCACGTATGTTTATTTGATGTGGAGTCACTGCGCTGCGCCGTTATAAATTCACATCAAATATGGTTTGTATGGTATTTACCGGAAACCATACTAAAATAGTAATGCTATTTATCAAAACCGAACCGTACATAGTTCATACAGTTTTACTAAAGTATGAAAACCATACTTGCCAAATGACCGTATTTACCGAACCATATTTCAGTCCATTGGGTGTTATCTTGGCGCTATTGGGTTGTATAGGCAAGGAGCCTATGATGACACTGTGTTCGAGGTGCCGTTGTATTTGATCAAATAATATTGTGAATTTGAAAATTGGTCTACGATTCTAAACTCATTAGGAATGTTTG
>NC_057795.1:172309055-172309673 GCF_018294505.1 Triticum aestivum
GTGCAACCACCTATAAGCGGGTATTTTGTATGTTTAGGTTGTTTGGGGCTGTTTGCAAGCTGTCACAGCTCATCTATGCTGTTTGTGTGTTATGTATTGGCATGGGTGTTATTTGCTTGCGATTTTTGTTTTGTTGGCTACAAAGGAGCTTACCTGACCTGACAACAAGACTAAACATCTAACAATACTACAGTCGTGCACGGAACAATTCCAACTTTCTCTCAAAACAAATACCGTCCACGACAACAAGCCAAGCCGGCACCAACGAAAGAAAACACCACCATGCCCATCATAATTAAAGCCTAACCCAACAAGGATAAAATAAAATTAAAAGAACCGACCATAATAACCCAGAGTCTGAGAATTTCTATCTCGCGTGTAACACGCGGGATAGCAAGTAAACACACATTGCGTCGCGGCCTATGTACTGACACGTGCGTACTGCATTGGTGATTTTTTTTTCTCAGTTGTTCTTTTAACTAACATTTTATTTTGGTCGGGTTTTCTATTAAAATAATTTATTTAAAAATTTAGGAATTTATATTTCTACGAAATTCAAGAAAATCATGAAACTTTAAAATATTTATGAATTAAGACAGTAATTGTATATTTTAAAAT
>NC_057795.1:172309883-172322868 GCF_018294505.1 Triticum aestivum
TATATAAAAAAGCTCAGGAGTTTCATTAATTAAAAAAATGTTTGCCAATTTTAACAGTTTTGTGAATTGAAAATTATTCATGAATATGAAAAAAATATTCAAGAGTATTAAAAATTAAGAAAATTGTTTAAAATTTAAAAAATATTTATTAATTTGAAAATTCTTCACTAATTTTAAGTATGTACCCTAATTTCAATAAATATTTGTAAATTTGAAAATATTCATGAAATAAAATTTTAAAAGTAAAACAAATACAAAACACATGCTAAGACAAAATGAAAATGAAAAAAAGGAAAGAAAAGCGGTAGAGAGATAAAGAAAAAAACGAATGGAACCTTCGCAAAGTAGGAAGTAGCATGCTACATGGTCAACCAATAGCGTTAGCTAGTGCCCGCTTTTGCTCGACTGCCACCGCTAAATGCGTGAAATATGAAGTGCCATATTAACCTTCGGAGAAAAATATAATTAATTCCACAACTTAAGATCGGCGTGGCAAAGCGCGCATTAGTCACTAATAATCATCATATGTTGTCGTTGCTGCCCAAATAGAAGTTATGGGTTACTGCACTAAGCAATTCACTCAAGAGTGTTCTCACGTTCTTTTCTGAAAAGGAGGGAATGCTTGTAAGAAGAAAAATGTTTATCAAAAGATTTTTTCTATGGAATATCAAAAGAATTTATTATATACTATCTCGTTCCATAGGAACCTAGTTGTAGGTATCAATTATTACACCTCATGCATGTGTCACAAATTTTGTTGTTAGGCTATCACCTATGTCGGCGAAGCAAGACCCAAGCTACCGTCTTCAAGAGGTTGCAGCTAAAGTACATAGAGTACATATATAGGGCCACAGGCATCCACACATTGTGGTCAGTACCGAGTATTGATTTAGTCTATAGCCATGCAAACAACCCCGCAAAAAAGTAATTCTTAGCTTCATTAAAACAGTATCATTACAACAATTACATATATCTCAAGATAAAACACTTACTCCACAATAATTTTAGATTTAAATTACATATGTCCTTCTAACAACTAATTTAATTCACATTGCACACTATGAAAACGGTTTGGAGATGGTTTCCGTACATGAGCAAATGGCAGTTATCCATTCCGCCTCTAAGCCAGCATCACTAATACTCAGATCTTCGGAGGCAGTTTCAAAACCGCCTCAAATGCTTTCAACCGCATGCAGTACCATATGAATAACCTCTTATAATGATTTATCACAAAGTGTTTTTCATACTTAACCGTCGGAATAGTATATCATTCAAAGTGTTTCCATGTTCAGAACCGCCTCCATCTCACTTTTGGAGAGGTGGACGTGGTGGTGACGCAGTTCGTGAATGGAATGGACCCTCTTCATGACACCCTCTTCCGCACGCGACACCTGGCGATTACGAATCCTAAAGCACCAGCCATTCGTTCCCCATCTTCCTGTTCTCAAATCGTGAATCCTATCCACTTCAGTCTCTCCTCGCCACCGGTGAGCTTGTCCCCGCTAGCCACTGCCATGCTCCTGGGCGCCTACACTTGTGGCACCGCCAACGGCTCATTAGGCAGGTGGTACGCACCCCTTGGCTGAAGCCAAGCTTCTCACCGACGGTGTGTTTCCCTGTATATTGTTGGTGCTTCCATGGTTGATCTACCCGGGCACCGAGGAACGTGGTCATGGACGGCAGGGAAGAGCGGCGGGGAAGGTGCTCCTGTGCTTCTGGGACAAAGCAATCAGAGGAGTTGCAGCGGCGGCGGCGGCTACGGCGATGGGCGAGCGTGGGCGCAGGCGAATGAAAAAGGGATTCGGCTGTGCGACTGCGAGTCAGGAATAGAAACAGGGTTCACGAACCACGTTTGCTTTAAGATTCGTTTCACCAGGTGTCAGACGCTGGAGAGGGTCTCACGCTGGCGAGCGTACGACCTGGGTCGTATAAGATTTCTTTTTTCCATGGTAGAGGGGTAAATGAGAATCATGGGAGAAAGAGAAGAGAAAATGCTCTACTCATAGGTACTTACTAAAAAGTTTTGGAAAACAAAACTAGTTGCAATGCGAGAAAGTAGAAGCGGTCTCCCATAGGCTGTTTATAAACCATTTTTTCTCAATATGTATCCACACCTCTAAAAAAATGTTTCCACAAATGTTTTTTAGTTGCAAGTAGCAGCTGAGCACAACTGTCGCCCCTTATGGATTAAATTTAAATCATTTTTACGACAATTTTTTTAAAACCATTTGTGCTGTATGTACTTTTGGCAACACTCGAACTCATCACAAATGCCCAACCTACGCCCTACGGCCATTAATTGCGAGGAAGAATACAAACTAGAGGTTGCTGCTAATCAACTCCAACCAGTATCTAATTTCGTTTAGCATTGGACACAAGTCACACAAGCCTCATCTTCGGACAGGTTATGCTCCCTGCTGCGCAGGGTGCTGCGGAAATGCAAGACGACGTACGCCATGGTCCGTCCATGGTCGCCAACAACGGCCCGGATCTACGGATCTGCTCTTGGCTGGCCCGCCGGCAATTAAGTCCCAGAGGTGGGCCGTTCGAGCGCATTTAGGGCACATGATCAGTTGCAGCGAATTTATATTAGTTAGTGTATCATGCCTTCCCTAAATAGAGAAGACTGAACCCAGTTTGGTGACCATCTTACAAAGAGGTTAGGCTGCCACGCCCACATGCATGCAGCAGTCAGCCTTCCGCAACTCTGCTAACAACCCGAAACATGATGCTAAATTCAAGTCCAGCACGTTTGGCAGTAAGCTGCATGCGTTTCGGCTTGTTGGGCCTGCTGGCGCTGTCGTCCTAGCTGGAGTGAGCTCCAGGCCCCGACAGTTCGTACAGGCGGTGAAACTCCTTACGTCTCAAGACACCTACCTACCCTGTGCTGTGCGTACTGCACGACGATGGAGGAGGTGTGGCAGCGAGTGTCGACCGAATACACAATCACACACACACACTGGTCGGTGGGCAGGGCTGAGGCTGAGCAGAGGGATAGCACAATGGCGATCACGTACGGTTAGTCGTTGGTGTTCTGAGCATGTCGATGGAGTACGTAGCCAAATGATCAAAATGAGTATGGGATGGGCGGGACACACGTCGATCGACCCGACCACGTGGCATTTAACCACACTGCTAGTGCTACAGTTCCGTGAGGGCCTGTCTGTGATTAATTGGTGCGGGAAAGTTCGTCGGTTTGGGCGCGAGACGGAATTGAACCGACGAGCGCGCGCTCCCTTCCCTCCCGGCCCTCCTCCAGTTTGATATTCGTAGGATAGGATAGGACCATGCGATCCATGTACATACGATTTCTTTGGATCAAGATAAGACGCGTGGGCGTGCTACGTGTTTAAGGCGTGTGCAGTGTGTGCTCGACCAGGCATGCATGGAGATCGATCGAGTAGTTGGCGGGCAACATGAAGAGAGAGAGCTATTCATGCTGACACGTATTCCCTTCGTTCCTAAATATTTATCTTTCTAGAGATTTCAAATGGACTACCACATACGGATGTATATAGACATATTTTAAAGTGTAGATTCACTCATTTTGCTCCGTACGTAGTCACTTGTTGAAATCTCTAGAAAGACAAGTACTACATCCGTTCCTAAATATAAGTCTTTGTAGATATTTCACTAGGAACTACATATGAATGTATATAGATGCATTTTAAGTGTGGATTTATTCATTTTGCTTCGTATGTAGTTCACTCAGTGAAATCTCTACAAAGACTTATATTTAGGAACGGAGGGAGTATTTAGGAACGGAGGGAGTATATCCCTGCACATGACAAGTCTCAAGAACGATCGGTGCATGCATTGATGCATATAGTGCATGCGCAATTATGTCCGTTGCACAACTTGTTCGCCCATTTTTCATGTTTTTGCCCTGATCAATACCACCACCTCCTTCCAGCTGACAACTGTGTATGGACCGACTCGAAGCAACCTGAAAGAAGGCTTTTTCCAAGAACTTGTAAATCTGAAACTACAGCAGGGTACAAGATGGCTGGTCACTGGGGACTTCAACCAAGTATTCCACGCTAGGGACAAGAACCGCACAAATGTTGACCGTAGCCGCATCGTGCGCTTCCGAAACACTCTTAACACGTGTGAACTAAAAGAGATCCATCTTGAAATTTACTTGGAGCAATGAGCAGGTCAATCCAACCTTGAGCAGCTAGATAATTTTTTCTGCAATAAGGATTGGGATGTTGACTTTGGTTCACACATTCTACATGCTCTTTTGTCCTCGCTCTCAGATCATTGCCCACTTCTCCTGGCATGTGATAAGGGACCCAAACGGCCAAAAACTTTCCGTTTTGAAAACTTTTGGATCAATATGCCTAACTTTAAGAAGACTGTCCAAGATGCCTGGGGTGAAGAAATGACGCACACTGAGCCCTACAAGTGCTTTTTCACAAGCTAAAAAGAACGAGCCAACGCCTACGGACCTGGAGCAAGGCTATCTTCTCTAACCATAAAGTCTAGCTACACATGGCCCTCGAAATCATCCTCCGGCTTGATGTTGCGCAAGAACAAAGATAGCTCAGCCCGGGTGAATGGAACCTCGGAAAGGAGCTTAAAAGAAAAGTGGTGGCCATGGCGGTACTCGAGCGGGCGAGAAAGAGGCAAAATTTGCGAATTACTATCCTCAAAGAGGGGGATGCAAATACTCGCTTCTTCCACCTCCGAATAAACTATCGCCGCAGGAAGAATTTCATTCACCGTCTTAAACATAACAATGGGTGGGTCACCAATCATGATCACAAGGAAGAGATCATCAAGAGTCACTTCTCGAGGGCCATTGGAAAGGCCCCTCCGCGTTCCAAGGACTTCAACTGGGATTGCATACCGCCGTCGACTAGAGATATATCAGACTTAGGAGCCTTGTTCACCGAGGAGGAAGTCCTGACTGCCATCCATGATCTTCCTGGCGATAAAGCTCTGGGACCCGATGGATTCACCGGTGTTTTTTTCAAGGAATGTTGGGACATCATCAAGCCAGAGATGATGAATGCGATCAACAGTTTTTCAACTCTGCATATTTCCAACCTTAACTGGCTAAACTCGGCCAACATTGCGCTCATCCCAAAAAAAGATGGGGCGGAGGACATATCGGACTTTCGCCCCATTAGTCTCATCCATGCGGTTGCAAAGATCATCGCGAAGATGATGGCGACTCGCCTTGCCCCCCACATGTCAGCGCTCGTCTCCAACACGCAAAGTGCATTTATCAAGAAGAGGACTATCCATGATAACTTTATGTACGTTTGCAACTTGGCACGCCGTCTCCACCAAAACAAATCTCCAACCTTGCTCTTCAAGTTAGATAACAAAAAAGCGTTTGACTCGGTCAGGTGGGACTACATGATGGACCTGCTGAGACACCATCACTTTCCAAGCCGATTTAGAGATTGGATTTCCGCTCTCCTCTCCACGGCCTCATCCAGAGTTCTCCTCAACGGTGTTGCGGGTGACCCAGTCAAGCATGGTTGTGGGCTTCGACAAGGGGACCCGCTATCCCCCCTGCTCTTTGTGCTTGCCATTGACCCACTACACCACATTCTTGCAAAGGCTACAAATCAGGGCAAGCTACATCATCTCCGAGGCCGCCCCATTAGGGCATCTATGTATGCGGATGATGCAGCCATCTTTCTTGCACCAATCAAGGAGGACATCCAATTCATGGCATCCACTCTCAACTCCTTTGGTGATGTTACTGGCTTAGTCACCAACTGCAACAAAAAGCCTGGTGATGCCCATTCGATGTGCCAACATCGATCTTGATGATATCCTCCAGGCCTTCCCTGCAGTCCGGACCTCCTTTCCAATGCGATATCTTGGTCTACCATTATCAATTAAGAGACTCAAGCAAATTCATTTTCAATTCTTGGAGGATAAGGTGGCTGCCAAACTACCCCCCTGGTCGGCCATGCACGTGGTAACACCAGGGCACATTGTTTTGGTCAAAGCAGTCCTCACGGCCATTGCTATATACCACCTCACACCTCTTGACCTCTCGGTTGAAGTTAGGAAAAAGATTGATAGTCTGAGGCGCGCCTATCTATGGGCAGGTTGCGATACGGTGACGGGAGGCAAATGTAAAGTTAACTGGAACCTTGTGTGCAAGCCCAAGATCTATGGGGGGCTGGGTGTGTTAGACCTGGAAAAGTTTGCTTCGGCTCTGCGTCTTCGTTGGCTTTGGTTCGAATGGGCTGACCCGCCAAAAACTTGGGCTGGGATGGGTACGCCATGTACTGAAAGTGATAAAGATCTTTTCGCGGCGGCCACAAGGGTGTGCATTAGTGATGGTAAGACAACAAAATTCTGGGAATCCTCTTGGGTAGATGGTCTTAGGCCCAGAGATATAGCACCTAAGATTTTTGAGATATCAAAAAGGAAGGCATGCGTGGTTAGTAAGGCGCTGGACAATCACGCTTGGATTCACCAGATTAACACCCAGCAAGAGCTCACCTTGACACATATCCAGCAGTTTGCTAAACTTTGGGAGATGATCGCTGGTGTTACTCTCAAAAATGATAGGCAGGACACTATATCATGGAAATTCACTAAAAATGAGGAGTACTCGGCGTCAACGGCATATTTGGCGCAATTTGCAGGCCTAACATACAACACCAACAATGCCACGATTTGGAAGATGTGGCCCCCTCCAAAGTGCAAATTCTTTTCCTAGTTAGTCCTTCAAAACCGTGTTTGGACAACAGATCGATTGACGCGAAGGGGATGGCCTAACTGTGGCCTTTGCCCCCTCTGCAAACAAGTACAAGAGTCTGCAGCCCACCTGTTTTTTCAGTGTCGATTCCCAGGTAGAGTCTGGAATGAGATCACCATCTGGCTTGGCATTCACCACTACACACCACTGACTTGGCGGAATGAGGATTCGGTTAGAGCTTGCTGGATCAAGGCTGTGGCCGTGGGAGACCAACACAGGAAGGCCCTTGCTTCGGTTATGATGCTAGTTTCATGGAAAAATTGGAAGGAACGAAATGCAAGAATTTTTCGCAACATGGCCGCTCCAACAACAATCGTCGTAAGCAGAATCAAGGAGGAAGCCCGCCTCTGGGCGCTTGCTGGAGCCAAGCATTTGAGCCTACTTATGTCGCGAGAGTAGACCTTTTCCTTTTTCCGCTTTGTGGCTTATGTCTAAACCTTCTTCTTAATTAATGAAAATGGCAAATCTTTTGCCTTGTTTCAAAAAAAAAAGATGATACTATAGGAGAACGGTTTGGCAATGCAATACTCAACGTATTGATCGGGCACATGTGCACGTACATAAAGAGTACAAGTGGGTCTCAATCTCAACTACACAAGACTAGGAGGTGGGCCAGGACATACACATATACATGCAACACATATATTCAACACCCCCCGCGGTCGAAGCGTCGCCGAGACACAGAGACTGGACCGAAACTCCTCGAAGACGGGAGTAGGCAATCCCTTAGTCATCACGTCAGCAAACTGTTGCGTCGTCAGAACATGAAGAACCGGAACACGGCCAAGTGCAACCTGTTCACGAACGAAGTAAATATCGAGCTCGGTATGCTTCGTACGACGATGGTGCACCGGGTTGGCGGAGAGGTAGACCGCGCTGACGTTAGCGTAGTAGACAAGTGTGGCCTTGTGAACATCACAAAGCAACTCCTGGAGTAGCTGACGGATCCAAGAGCATTTCGCCACGACATTAGCCATGGCCCTGTACTCTGCCTCGGCGCTGGAGCGGGAGACCGTGGGCTGTCGCTTGGATGACAAAGAGATCAACGAGGGACCAAGGTAGACGCAATAGTCAGACGTAGAGCGCCGGGTATCGGGGCAGCCTGTTCAGTCGGCGTCCGAGTAGCGACGAGGTCGGTGGAGGCGGAGGCCGTCAGGGTGAGTCCCAAGGACATAGTGTCGCGTACGTAACAGAGAATACGATTCACCAAGGTCCAATGGGAGTCACGCAGGGAGTGCATGTGGAGGCACACCTGCTGGACAGCGTACTGCAGGTCCGGGCATGTCAGCATCAGGTACTGTAAGGCACCAACAATGGAGCGATAAAATGCTGCATCGGACGCAAGAGACCCCTCCAGGGCAGAGACCTTCGCCTTCGTGTCGACAGGAGTGGGTGTCGGCTTGCAGTTAAGCATACCAGCGCGCTCCAGAAGCTCGTGGGCCTACTTCTGTTGATGCAGAAAGAAGTCATCAGCCTGACGGACCTCGATGCCGAGGAAGTAGTGCAGAGGCCCCAAGTCCTTGAGGGCGAACTCATCACGAAGACGAGCCATGAGCCGCTAAAGGAGCTCGGGGGCGGACGCCGTGAGGATGATGTCATCGACGTAGAGCAATAGATATGCAGCGTCAGCTCCCTGATGATGCACAAAGAGTGAGGCATCGGAGCGAGTGGACCGAAAGCCCGGAGACTGCAGGAAGACGGCGATACGATGGTACCAAGCCCGTGGCGCCTGCTTCAACCCGTAAAGAGAACGAGAGAGCAAGCACATGAAGTTCGGATGCTCGGCGTCGACGAAGCCAGTGGCTGCTCATAGAACACCTGCTCGGCAAGATGATCGTGCAAGAAGGCGTTGGAGACATCCAACTGATGCACAGGCCAGGCTCACGATACCGCCAACTAAAGCATGGCGCAGATCGTGCCCGGTTTGAGAACCGAAGCGAAAGTGTCGGTGAAGTCCACGTTCGCACGTTGCCGAAACCACAAACCACCAATCGAGCCTTGTAGCGCTCAAGAGAACCGTCCGGGAGGGTATTGTGGCGGAACACCCACTTGCCAGTGATGACAGTGGCACGAGGGGGTCGCGGAACAAGATGCCACATGCGGTTGCGCTGCAAGGAGTCAAGCTCCTCCTGCATCGTTGCAAGCCAGTGGGGATACCGAAGGGCAGTGCGAGCGAAGGTGGGGATGGGCGGCGTTGATGTCGAGGCAGTGCACACATACTCGTCGAAAGATTAGTGCATGCTCGGTCGATGCACACCGGCCCACGCGCGGGTCGTCACGCCAAGAGCCGGACCAGCGGCGGCGACCGCGCCAGCGAGGGGGGCCGGGCCAGTGACGGTCGGGCCGGCAGCAGCGGCCAGACTAGTAGCCGTGAGAGCGGCGACGGGCGAGGAGGATGTCGAGCCCGTCGCCGGAGAGGCGGCACCGACCGGAGTGGTGGGCGGGGTGCCCGCCGTGGCGCCGGGGTGGGGGCACGGTCTGACTCAACTTCGTAGGAGGGAGTCGGGGACCCAGGGGCCCGGTCCGACTCGACCTCGGGGGAGGGAGTCGGGAACCCGGGCGGCGGCAGAAGGCGCCGGCTGGTGAGACCACCTGCGGTCACGACCGCGCATCATGCCAAGTAGGGGGCGCGAGGTTCGGCACCGAGGAGCCGTAGCCGGAGAGACCTGAAAAAAAGGGAACACCGTCTCGACAAAATCGGTAACCTTTGGTGTACACGTGGTGAGTCACAGGATCATAACATCGGTAACCTTTGGTGTTAGAGGGATAGCCAAGAAAGACTCACGGGAGTGATCGTGGTGCGAGTTTGTGTTGAGTGGTGGACGCGGTGCTAGGATAGCAAAGACACCAGAAGATGCGGAGACCGTCATAGGACGGCGGTGCACCGAAGAAAAGGTGGTGAGGGGCATAGTTCCACGGAGGACGACACGGACGGATGTTAACTAGAAGGGTAGCAGTGGCAAGAGCATCAGGCCAAAACCGGGCGGGCACGTCAGAGTGAAAGAGTAACGTGCGAACGCAGTCATTAAGAGTGCGAAGAATGCGCTCGGTGCGGCCGTTCTGCTGTGAGGTGTATGGACAAATTAAACGGAAGATGGTGTCGTGAGAGGTGAGAAGGTTGCGGAGAGCAAGATTGTCGAACTCTTTCCATTGTCGGTTTGGAGTGCAAGAATGGGTCGACCGAACTGTGTGGTGACATAGAAATAAAAGGATGTGAGTGTGGCTAAGGCATCGGATTTGCCACAAAGAGGAAAAATCCACACATAATGAGAATAATCATCTAAAATCACCAAATAGTATAGGTAGCCTGTGTTACTTGCAACGGGAGACGTCCAAACATCATTGTGAAGTAATTGAAACGGAAAAGTGGAAACAGTTGTAGACGCACTAAAGGTAAGACGAACGTGCTTGCCTAAACGACAAGCCTCAGAAGTATGCTCGTCGAGCTTATTACATGAGAAAGAAAAACTCCTAAGAATTTGACGCAAAACGGTGGGGTTGGGGTGGCCCAAGCGAGCATGCCAAAGGTCGACGCCGGCGGCGAGGGCGACGGGTGTGGAGGTGGGGGCGTCGGCGTGCACGGGATAGAGCTCATCGGGGCTATCACATCGGTGAAGTATCATCCGGGTACGGGCGTCCTCCATATAAAAACCAACACCGTCAAATTCAACAGTAAGTGGGTTCTCACGAGTAAGACAACAAACAGAAACGAAGTTCATGACTAATTCAGGTGAAACAAGAACATTAGAC
Organism: Triticum aestivum; assembly: GCF_018294505.1. Taxonomy (NCBI): domain Eukaryota; kingdom Viridiplantae; phylum Streptophyta; class Magnoliopsida; order Poales; family Poaceae; genus Triticum; species Triticum aestivum. The sequence goes on from NC_057795.1 coordinate 172,320,367, forward strand.
ATAGTGATGGATGTGGAAGTGGAGGAAAAACTAGTGCTACCAATGTGAGTAATAGGTAAAGAGGAGCTATTTCCAATGGTGATGCAAGTGGGTGTGTGAACAGGAGTGGAGGAGGTTAGGTTACCAGGATGAGCTGTCATGTGCGCAGTAGCACCTGAGTCCATATACCAGTCGCCTCCAATGCCATAGCTAATCGGCAACGGCGCGGAGTGCAGGGCGGCTAGGAGGGTGGGGTCCCATGGCGCAGGAACCGGCGGCGGTAGAAGGCCCCCGTATGGCGGCACTGGGGCAGGCGGACCATAACCACCGAGAGGTGCCGGCGTGAGGGGGGCACCATAGTCGGCGTCGACGGGCTGATAGGGCGCGTCGAGGAACGCCTGGTGGCCCGCGGGGCGAGGATCGAGAAGACCCGGCGCAGGAGCCCGTGGGACGGGTAGGTGATAGACATGGACGACGCCCGCCCACGGGTTCTGCCCAGCTGCCCACAACAGAAGGGGATGCTGGTAGCGCGGCGCCCCTTGCGCTCTGGGATGGCTGCTACTGGCGGCGACCCCGCCGCCCTGCCGGTTGTGTTGCCCCTTCCATCTTGCGGCTGCTGGGGAGGCGCGGGGGGCGCGGGTGGCGCCGACGGCAGTGGTTAATACCCGGCTGACGCAGGAGGGCGCGACCGGTGGAATGGGGCCGCCGCGGGTGGTGCCAGCGGCGCGGGCGGTGTGCTGGACCCGCTGCTTCACCTTCGTCATCCGGCGCTCCTCGAGTTTGAGGTACGCGACGACGCGCTGAAAGGTGGGTTGCGGCAGCAAAGTGAGGTTAGAAGCTGCGTTGCCAAAATCCTCGTTGAGGCCAGCGGTGAGGGTGCTCAGCATGAGGTTGTCGGAGACTTTGGCACCGATGTCGCAAAGTTCATCGGCGAGCATCTTGAGCCGCATGCAGTACTCATCGATGGTGGAGTTGTCCTGATGACAGCCGAAGAACTCCTACTGCAAGAAAACAAGCCGGTGAAGTTTGTTGTCGGTGAAGAGCGCATTGATCTTGGTCCACACGGCGCAAGCGTCGTCGTCCTCGGCGACAACCGTGTGGAAGATGTCCTTCGAGATGGTTTGATAAAACCATCGGATGAGTGTGGCCTCAATGGCGGACCACTCCGGATCGCCCTTCATGTAGTCGCTGTCCACGGAGCCATCGGTGTGCTCGGTGAGATAGTACTCACGGAAGAAAAGATTGAAGTAGGTCTTCCATGCGTAGTATGAGGTGCTGGAGCTGTCGAGGCGGATGGGGACCCAGGCCTCGAAGTTGAGGTCGCGGATGGCGGTGGCGGAGGGCTCGTGGCCGGCGAAGGGGTTCGACGAACGGGTGGTGGAGGAACCCGGGGAGTCCATGGCGCGGCTAGGGCTAGAGGAGCGACTAGGGTTAGGGTTGGAGGGAGAGGCAGCAGCGACGCAGCAAGGGAGGCGTGCGGCGGCGGCGGCTGCAGATCGGCTCCGCGGGAGGAGCGGAAGCGGCGGCGGCACGGGGCGGCGGCGGCGGCGGTGCCGGAGGAGGACACGGCGACGGTAGGGTACGACGGCGGTGGGAAGCAATGGTGGCGGCTAGCGCGCGCGAGAGGGCGCGGCGGCAGCGGCGGCTTACCCTAGGTCAGGACCTTCAGATCTGATACCATGTAGGAGAACGGTTTGGCAACGCAATACTCAATGTATTGATCGCGTGCAGGTGCACGCATAAAAGAGTACAAATGGGCCTCAATCTCAAATATACAAGACTAGGAGGTGGGCTAGGATATACACATATACATGCAACACATATATTCAACAGATACTATTATCTTTGTTTTTGCAAAAAAAAAGATATATCTTTGAAAAAGGTTCCGCGTCCTCTTTATAAATAAAGCCACAATCGAATACACAGGTAGTTTCATAAAAAAAATACAGAGGTAAACAAAAGAAAGAGAATACATGCTACGTCGTGGGCAACAACACAACAAACCAGATACAACAACCACAAGGATCAAGGAGAAGGCGTGACACCAACTCCCTGTAATCCTGCGTTAGCTTGTCAATGGAGGACCTATCCCACCGCTTGCACAGACGTTCCCACACCTACAAAATACCACATAATTTGTAAATCTCTACTTTTAATGGATGAATTGGTTGAATAGTCCCCCCACTTTCAACCGGTTTATTTTCAACCGGTTTTTCTTCGTCCCACCTCCCACCAGCCCCTCCCACCGTTTTTTCTTTTTTCTCGTCTGACGGGCAATACCCAACGTATTTATGGTAATCAATCATAATTAATCCACGTATAGTAATAAATCAATCCAGGTATGGTAAGGTCATAACTCAGGAAATTTTGAATATGGTAATTATATGGTAATAAATTTAAATTACCCCAAAGGCTATCAATCCAGGTATGGTAAGGCCATAACTCGGGAAATATCAAATATGGTAATAAATTTAAATTACCACCAGGTATGGTAAGGCTATCCACGTATAGTAATAAATCATA
>NC_057795.1:172323082-172332526 GCF_018294505.1 Triticum aestivum
GTATGGTAAGGCCATAACTCGGGAAATATCGAATATGGTAATAAATTTAAATTACCACCAGGTATGGTAAGGCTATCCACGTATAGTAATAAATCATATAGTAATAAATCATAATTAATCCACGTATAGTAATAAATCAATCCAGGTATGGTAAGGTCATAACTCAGGATATTTTGAATATGGTAATTATATGGTAATAAATTTAAATTACCCCAAAGGCTATCAATCCAAGTATGGTAAGGCCATAACTCGGGAAATATCGAATATGATAATAAATTTAAATTACCACCAGGTATGGTAAGGCTATTGATCCAGGTATGGCACGCCCTCAACTGATCACCTATCACAATCTCCAGCCCCACGCACGCACCAAAGAACCCACCCGGCACCAAACGCAGCTCCTCTCGATCCCCTCGAGTAAACGCCGCCGCCGTCGTGCGATCTTCCTAACACAGACGCCGTCGCCGCCTCCTTCCCACCTACGGCGTCCCACATTCATGGTGACGGCGCTCGCGTCCTACACCGACCCTCCGCGTCATATAGGTTGGTCGTTGATGGAGTGGGATGTGCCGCTGCGGTTTGGGGAGGCGAATCACGATCTGGTTGGGATCTCAATGTGGACTCGTTCTCTGCGATGAAGGATGGCGCTGCCTCCCTGGCAAATGGTATCGGAGGAAGGGGCTCTACGTCGTGAATGTCGGCGAGGCAGCGGCCGAAGGCGAGCCCGACGGTGAGCACGGGTGTTCGTCCCATGAAATAGGCGGCCACGGAGGGCGGATCTGAGGCCATCCCAATCGCCGATGGCCCTTCCTCCCATCGCTCATCGCCTCCATTCTCTCTCTCCTCTAAATCTTTGTCGCCCCTGCCTGATTCTGGCCGACGCCATCCGGCTCTTGCATCGACCACCACCAGCACGGCTGCGGACGAGGCGCAACCGCAGACGCCGCCGCCGCCATCCTCATCCACCTCCTCCACCATCCTTCCCAGCCGTGTCGGGGGCACCCGCCATCTGCGCTCTAGCCCACCCGCTCCCTCCTATCCCCTCCCCCTGCCTGCCAGCCCCGTGATCCATCGCACAGATGGCAGGTACTACAGCGACCTCCTCCCCAGCGGATCTGGCCTCATTCGATGGAGATCCATCCTGGGCACCACCTTATTCTCATGCGTGCACGTCTATATCAACGTCTCATTCCACCTCACCTGAGCCTTTACCTTCCCACCTCTGCTTCAGATCCACATCACTTTGCAAGGTATGTGCTTGATTGTTCCGAACTGGATCGATGGATTGTGCAAGGTACTTTGGGTGTTGTCATTGACGGCAATTGTCACGCCATGCTACCATCGGAGGGGTCCCTCATCGATGATTAGGGTCTTCCGAACTGCACGATCTCCATTGAGAAGGATGTTTTTAATTCTGGTTTTGCCTACATGCTTTCTTTGCCTGTATCTACTTAGCTAATGTCTTCTTATAGATAGTAGCTGCTGAAGTGGTGATCAAAGTTGTTCACTATAAGGAAACAACCATGATAACAAAAGTGTATATTCCCTGACCTTTGACCTGAAGTACTTTTTCATTAGAAACTTGCAACAGCCAGGCATTGAAATTAGCAATAGCTTCGTACGTACTGAACTAATTTGCAGCAACACGTACTGAACTAAGTTAGGTTATGCTCATCGTTCCAACATGCTTAGTGATAACCACCTAGCAAGCTAATCAAACATGAAAAAATTGAAGTGCTACTGCTAATCGTACTATTCTGAATGTGAAAATCTATTTAATTGGCTCTTCTCTAATTGTACACTTGCATAAATCTCAGATCTTGCAAATTACAGTATAACCATAAAAGTCATGCTTTGACTCCTATAGGGCCTTTTGCACTTTAATATGACTAATAATTTGCCTTAATATCACAGATTGGATTACTACCTTTCTAAGTGAATGACATTCGAGAAGGTCATTAAATAAAACCAAGAAATCCTTCTGGTATTGGAGTGTAGAAAAGTTGAGACTATAAAACCAAAAAGTTATATTTACGTTTATTAGAGAAGGTTCTTTACTTTTTATAGGAAAATACAAGATGTTGCGATGTAGAGTCTAGGTGGTGGGCCTCCTTGATCCACTTGGTGGATGAGGGCGACTCCGGTCCTGGCACCCATAGTGCCAGTGATTCAAAAATCATAGGGCCTGGATATAGCTCTAGCAGACGTATGCGGCTTGCGCATCGAGCTTGGTCGTCTCAAGCATGGAGATAGGCGAGTTGTAGACCAAGAGCTGGTACAGAGATAGGCGAGTTGTAGACAAGAGCTGGTGGGCAGCAAGAAACGCATGCACACCAAAGAACAAATCTGAGTCACATGCCTACTTCTATTGGTTTCTACAAAGAGCGGCTAGCTTAGATCTTAGACCAGTCGGTCACTGTCGAGGTCGCCAAGGTGATCTTACAGCACCGCCGTGGGGATTTCTCATGATTTTATGTAGGCAAGCCGCAAGCGGTGGTGGTGATTGGCTGGGTGGTGTCGCTGCCTTGGGAAGAGATGAAGTGATGGTAAAAGTAAGCAGGATCCGATGATTCTTCCGTGGGGATAGCCAAAGTCAAGATGTCGACTACAGACTCGTCGCAGACTTGCAGTGAATCTGGATGCGGCGAGCCTGATTTGTGGATCGATGGCGGGTCTTGACTTTGTTAGGCTGGGATTGGATGGTTGCGGAGGATGGTGTGCTTGGTTGGGTTCCCATGGAAGAATGTGGCCTCCTCGTGGATCTGGTCATGCCCATCCTAGAGAACATTGTGTCCCTAGCTCCCTCGAGGAGCAAGGACAGTGCAAGCAGCAGCAGGGGGTAGGGGTAGATGTGGGGAGGGATGTCGGCGGCTGCTCGAGGTCATCATGATGAAACCCTTGACGTCCCATCTTTATCAATGGAAGTGGAAGAGCACGAAGTCGAGATTGGATAGGAGTTTGAGTTCTTTTTGGCACCGATCAGTTCCCCACTTTAGAGATGTATTTTTTTTGCGTGCGAGCAAACAGTGGGTTGATTCTAAAGGGGATAGACACTTTTCAACAGAAGTGCATGACGGACCAAAAATATAACCTCATTTTATTCGTTTGATAGATATCGTATTATTCGTTGTTGTTCGTTCGGTGAAATTTCTTAATATTTGATTGTTGTGTTTTTAATTAGAGCACCCCATAATCACCCAATATGAGGGGATGATAAATGAAAGATACTGATTATAAATTTTGAAGAGCCCGTGGCAACGCACGGGCGTTATACTAGTTACATTAGTTGGCCGAACAAGAAAGACATGCTCAATAACAAGTTTATTACGAATTTATCACAAAGTCCACGCCGAGGTCCCAAAATTGATCCACATCAACTTACGGACCTGGCCATTGCTTGCGGACAAGAGAAGGTAAAATTCTGGAAGTTAGTAAGGCATCACCCATTGCCCCCACAACTCCCTGAGGCAGTCCCACGAAAATTCGGACCCATAGTAGAAGAATATATGGTTAATGTCTTCCTCCACGTTACACAATGGGCACATGCCATCTCAGGCCCATGCCTTCTCAGAACCTGGTCCCCGAAGCCAGAAACCACGAACAAGCTGACAAAGAAAGATCTTAAGTTTTAGGAGGGGGGGGGGGGCCCCGCCCGGCGACAGCCGCAGCCACCGAAATTGTCGGTTGACTGGAGATTGAGAACAAGGGTACACAATTATTTTCAAATTGGCCGGACCGGGCCTCTGTTCTATTGATAATGAAGGGGTGATGATTGTTTCCAACTTTGTTCTAGGTTTGACTCCTGGGGAGGTAAGCAACTCTTTTACGTGATTCCAGAATTTGAATTTTGCAGGATCCTAGCGTTTTTTTATCAGCGTGGTTTGAATTGTTTTTAGGATCCAACTCTAAACCCCTTGTAATAACTACTCCCTCATTCCAAATAACTGAAGCTCTATGATTTTCCTACGTCAAACTTTTTTCAAAAATTTAACCAAGTCCATAGAAAAATCTACCATATCAAATATTACTTCAATTGTTTTGGAACTAAGTGAGTACAATTGTTGGGCAATGAGAGGAGTTTGTCCTCCTGCTGCATTACCACGGGATGGCAACATAATTTTTTCGATAAAGGGTGATTTTATTAACTCAAAAATGTAGCATCAAGTGGATACAAAGCATTATGAGCAACACCCGGCCTCTGCATAACTAGGATGCACACAGCTGAAACACCAAAAGTCTGACAACCAGAAGAAAACAAAAATCGACAAATCGGCAATAGTAGAGTCCTATAGACCGACACTGTGCCTATGTCGAAAGGTGAGATGGCAACATAATTATGTGTAATATAATATACTCCCTCCGCCCGGAGTATGTATTTAGATGTAGTTCAATGCTAAATACATCCATTTGAGTGACACACAATTTTGGATGGAGGTAGTATGACCATAAGCACCATCTGGTGTTGAGGATCTATCTCAGGTGGTACCATAAAAGTACAAATGATAGACCGCTTTGCAATTGCTAAGCTTAAGCCACGGGCATACAAGAAAAACCTAGAGAGGACAACAGTCATTTAACCCGTGTTAGTCAGACGCAAACGACTCAAGTGTGGCATGATTTTCAACCAGTTCACATGCCTGATGGAGGAGACAGAAGACGCAACTCTTATGTTGCTATCCAATTTAGTGCAGAGCGATGATCCATCGATCGCAGAGTGACACCAGGCATACTGGATTTAACTTTTTATTAAAAGTAAGTGAGCTTATAAAAGTAAAGGTTCTTTTAGTTTGCATCCAGGTCGATATGTCCGAGTGGTTAAGGAGACAGACTTGAAATCTGTTGGGCTACGCCCGCGCAGGTTCGATCCCTGCTGTCGACGTTTTTTTGTTTTTTTTTTTGGTTTCTAATTTTCGGTCGTCAGTGAAATTACCATTCCCGCATCGTTCTTCAGGTGCGCGTCGTTCCCCTCGCTCCTGCCCCGCGTCGGTGGTCCGAGCTCCGCAGTCTGCCCGCCTCCATCCCTCCCGCCCTCCCAACGGTAAACCTGCTCCGCTGGGCCTTCTTCAGGCAACACAACTGGGGGAGCCGTCGCCGATTCCCTCTGCCTCACATCGCCGAGGTTTACAAGATGCTTTTGCTCTTCTTCCCTTCCTTCATGCTTTCATTGTTGATGCTTCACTTGGCTGGTCATTTGGTCAACCGCAGGAGCACCACGAGGTCCTAATTTACCGTTTTCTGATTTATGGTCTATGATTTGTTACAGTCTCTAGCCAGTGCGCAACTGTGCATACTATCATAGGCATCTAACTTGTTTTATTTGTTTTGCTTTGAGAGTAACTGATGGATTATGGATGAGCTGAAGATAGAGTAACATAGAGATAGGCAAGATCTTGGCTGATGGATTATGGATGCATGGTATCTGAAACACCATCTCTTGCTGATGGATTCATATGACTGTTGCTGGCTTTTGTAATTAGATCCAACAACAATACCAATATATGGGTTCTCTGTAACTGACATTAGATTCCAGGTTATGTATTTTGTTTAGCAGCCATACCATGTTTATGTTTCCATTAAATTCAGACTCACTGTCTCACATGATTTTTGTTGAAAGATGAGTGAACTCAGTTCTGAACTTGCACTAAATATATTGATTTTAAATTTATCTTTATAATATCATTATGCTTCGGAAGTTTGTTTCTCATGTTACTATTTCTATATTTAGGCCTCCTTTGGTTAATAGGATAGGATTATCATAGGAATTGGGAACTTGTAGGAAATGAGATGACATGTATCCCAAATCCTATGAGTAGGATTAGGAAGAGAGATGTCATTTGGTCCACATCATAGGAATTTTTCCATTCAGTCTAGGATCATGTTTATTTTCCTTTGAAATGTGAAGGATGTTAAACGCAGCATTGTAGAGACAGACATAGGGATAGATGTTTAAGTAGTTTCGGTGGATATCTCCTGAACCGAACTTCTCTCTCTTATCCCTTCTTCTCCAAGCATGTAATCTCAACAAACTCTTGTATGCACTGTTATCCAGGGAGGTGCGCCTCTGCCATATAAACATGCAACGCGCCCCTCCAACGAGGCAAGACGCTTTCCGCCTATCGCACATGGTAATCAGAGCATCTCTCTTCCAATACATCTAGCTTTCCACTCTCCATTAGTGCCTAGCATGTCTTCCTCCGGCTCCTCCCAGTTCGGCCTCAACAACCAGGTCACGGAGAAGCTCACCCGTACGAACTACGTACTGTGGCGCGTCCAGATCACGCCGCAGCTAAGGGGAGCTGGCGTCTTCGGCTATGCCGACGGCAGCACGCCGGAGCCAGCCCGCTTCCTTCCTGGCAAGGACAAGGACGGCAAGGACTCCACCGAGCCCAACCCTCTCCACCCAATCTGGGTCCGGGAGGATCAACAAGTGCTCGGGTACCTGCTCAACAATCTCTCCAAAGAGGTGTTGGTGCAAGTGACCGCCATCACCACGACGCACGCGCTCTGGACAACCCTGGCGGCCATGTTCTCCTCGCAGTCGCTTAGCCGCATCAACAACATCCGCACGGCTCTGCTTCATGCGCAGAAGGGAACTCAGCCGGTCGCCACCTTCTTCGCCCACATGCGCGGCCTCGCTGATGAACTCGCCGCGGCCGGCAAGCCGCTGCAAGACGACTAGATCGTCTCCTACATCATCCACGCGCTGGACATGGAGTACCAGCCTCTGGTGTCAGCCCTCGACGCTCGCACCTCTCCCGTCACCCTGGATGAGTTGTTCGCCATGCTCAGCAACTTCGACCAGCGCATGGCACTCTACCAGGGGTCGGGTGGCTTCAAGTCGTCCGCGAACGCCGCCTCGCATAGCCGCGGCGGCCCTCCACGCGGCAAGGCACGCTCTGGTGGCGGCGGCAACTCCTCCAACGCACGCGCCGGACGTTCCCCCTCCACCAACCCCAAGGGACGCGGTGGTGGTGGTGGCCGCGGCTCCAACAGAGCATGCCCCGATGCACCGCGCTGCCAGATCTGCGGCAAGCTCGGGCACAGCGCTCGGGACTGCTGGTACCGCTACGACGACGACGATGACTCCTCCCAGGACGAGGACAAGGTGGCGGCTGCTGCGGACGGCTCCTACGGCGTCGACACAAATTGGTATGTCGACAGCGGGGCCACCGAACACATCACCAGCGAGCTCGAGAAGGTGACCACGCGAGGGAAATACCGCGGCAAGGACCAGATCCACACTGCGAGTGGTGCAAGTATGAGGATTCGTCATGTTGGTCACACAATTATTAGAACTCCCCATCGCAAACTTCATCTTAAGAAAATCTTGCATGTCCCTAGTGCTAGTATGAATCTTCTCTCCGTTCATAGAATTGCCATTGATAATCATGTCTTTCTAGAATTTCATCCTTTTTTTCTTTTTGATCAAGGATCAGGCAACGAAGAAAGTACTTTATCAAGGTAGATGCGTTCGAGGGCTCTACCCGTTGATTCCGGAGCGCCGAAGATTCAATAAATAAGCCTACGGTGTTGCCAAGCTTTTGTGAACCCGATGGCACGATCGATTAGGCCATGCCTCTTTTTCTTTAGTTGAAAGGTTGCTTAGGAAAAATAAGCTCCTGTTTGTTGGTGAGCGCAATATTGAAACAGTTTGTGATTCATGTCAACGTGCTAAAAGTCATCAGTTACCCTGTCCTATATCAACTAGTGTGTCTACAAAACCATTGCAATTAATCTTTTCCGATGTTTGGGGTCCTGCCCCTAGCTCCGTTTGTAGACACACTTATTATGTGTTTTATCGATGACTACAGCAAATACTCCTGGATCTATCTTCTTAAGAAAAGATCCGATGTCTTTCAAGTTTTTCAAAACTTTCAGGCTCTTGTTGAGCGCAAGTTTGACAGCAAGATTATTGTTGTTCAATCAGACTGGGGGGAGAGTACGAAAAGTTGAACTCTTTCTTCCAAAATCTTGGTATTTCTCACCATGTGTCATGTCCGCACGCTCACCAACAAAACGGCTCTGTAGAACGTAAACACAGACACATTGTCGAAGTAGGACTAGCCATCTTAGCCGGCGCCTCCATGCCCCTCAAGTTTTGGGATGAGGCTTTCCTCACGGCTGTCCACATCATCAACATGCTTCCTAGTCGTGTTATCAGTAATGAGACTCCAGTAGAGAGGCTCCTTCACGTCACACCTGACTACAAGTCACTTCGTGTGTTTGGTTGTGCGTGTTGGCCTAATCTTCGTCCTTACAATAAACGCAAGCTCATGTTCCGCTCAAAGCAATGTGCTTTTCTTGGTTATAGTCCACTTCATAAGGGTGTAAAGTGCCTTGACATCTCCACTGGCCGTGTCTATATTTCTCGCAATGTCATCTTTGATGAAACCAAGTTTCCTTTTGCTGGTCTTCATCCTAATGCCGGCGCTCAACTACGTCAAGAAATACTCCTTTTGCCACCTCATCTATCCGGCCTTGATCATGGGGGAGAAAATATTTCTGATGATCCAGTGATGACTAATCCTCTTAACCATGCACATGAGCTTTGTGATGTTGCAGAAGAAAACGGCAGTGAAAACAGAGAAGAAAATGATGCACAAATTCATCCCCAAGTGCCATATTTTATGTGTCACGATGTCGGGAGCAAATCTGCCTCAGAGTGCGCTGGATCCGCCTCGGGATCGCTGCAGGAGCAGCAGCGCAGGCAATTTGCGTCAGGATCCGCGCGGGCTGACGCGTCAGAGCTGACAGCGGGTCCGCCCGTCCGTGCGACCGACAGCGACTCCGCGCATGCCACGCGCTCGTCCGCAGCTGGCGACGAGCCCGCACCCGCTCCGCTCCATTCAGCGTCTGACACCTGGCAACATCCGGGTGGTCGAAGCAGCGCGCGCTTCCCGGACGAATCGCGCTGCTACAAGCGGCGCGTCGAGACGCGGCTAACGGGCGCTGGATCCGGCGCTGATTCGCGTGGGCCCGCCCAATCATGCGCCCCTGATGAGCCGGTCGGGAGGCTGGGATCTTCTGCGGCGCCTACAACACCTACGTCAAGGGCCGAAGCCACAGAGGATCTGGGGCGAGCACGAGGCGAATCTGCCTGGGAATCTGCTGTAACACCCGGATGATTAAGCAACAGTGATCACCTCGGTTACTGTGGCTAACCTCACGTTGATTCGAACCCGGTCTACAAATAAATTCAAAACAAAACCAAATATAAAAGGTTTCAAAAACTAAAACTAAAATGTTCGGGGGTTGTCTAAAATAGCAAACCTAATTATGGTGGGGTGCACAAAATTTTGTAAAATGTTTTGGCATTTTAATTAATCTAAAACAGAAAGTAAGAAAAGGGAAAAATACAAAAAAAAAAGAAAAATAAAACAAAAGAGGTGGGGGGAAGGAACCCCCACTGGCCCATCTGGGCCAGCCCTTCCCCACCTGGCCCAG
>NC_057795.1:172333929-172342060 GCF_018294505.1 Triticum aestivum
CGCGAAACACCGGGAATACTTCCCGGATGTTTCCCCCCTTAACCGGTACCACCTCATACCACGTTAGGGCACGCCTAGCATCGCTTCTTGACATGTCATGCATCGATATGCATCTGTTTACTTGGTATTCATTGTTTCTTCCCCCTCTTCTCTCCGGTAGACTACGAGACCGACGCTGCTGCTGCCCAGTTCGACTACGGAGTTGACGACCCCTCTCTCTTGCCAGAGCAACCAGGCAAGCCCCCCCCTTGATCACCAGATATCGCCTATTCTACTCTATACTGCTTGCATTAGAGTAGTGTAGCATGTTACTGCTTTCATTAATCCTATTCTGATGCATAGCCTGACATTGTCGCTACATCTGTTGATACCTTACCTGCAATCCTAAATGCTTAGTATAGGATGCTAGTTTATCATCATTGGCCATACATTCTTGTCAGTCTGCCTTGCTATACTATCGGGCCGTGATCACCTGGGAGGTGATCACGGGTATATATTATACATACATACATACTATACAGATGGTGACTAAAGTCGGGTCAGCTCGAAGAGTACCCGCGAGTGATTCACGGATTGGGGGCTGAAAGGACCTTTGTCCCGACGGCCCTCTGTGTGGATCTTTTGTGGCGGAGCGACAGGGCAGGTTGAGACCACCTAGGAGACAGGTGGGCCTGGCCCTGCTCGGCGTTCGCGGATACTTAACACGCTTAACGAGATCTTGGTATTTGATCTGAGTCTGGCTACGAGCCTATACGCACTAACCATCTACGTGGGAGTAGTTATGGGTATCCCGACGTCGTGGTATCAGCCGAAGCATTTCAGACGTCAGCGACGGAGCGGCGCGCGCCGGATTGGAACGTAAGCCTGCTCTTGTATTAAGGGGGCTAGTTCTGCTTTCGGCCGCGTACGCAACGTGCAGGTGTGCTATGGGCGATGGGCCCAGACCCCTGTGCGCTTAGGTTTAGACCGGCGTGCTGGCCTCTCTGTTGAGCCTAGGTGGGGCTGCGACGTGTTGATCTTCCGAGGCCGGGCATGACCCAGGAAAGTGTGTCCGGCCAAATGGGATCGAGCGTGTTGGGCTATGTGGTGCACCCCTGCAGGGAAGTTAATCTATTCGAATAGCCGTGATCTTCGGTAACAGGACGACTTGGAGTTGTACCTTGACCTTATGACAACTAGAACCGGATACTTAATAAAACACACCCTTCAAAGTTCCACAGACAACCCGGTGATCGCTTTTCCGCAGGGCGACGAGGAGAGGATCGCCGGGTAGGTTTATGCTATGCGATGCTACTTGGAGATGCTACTTGGAGATGCTACTTGGAGGACTTCAATCTACTCTCTTCTACATGCTGCAAGACGGAGGCTGCCAGAAGCGTAGTCTTCGACAGGATTAGCTATCCCCCTCTTATTCTGGCATTCTGCAGTTCAGTCCACTGATATGGCCCCCTTACACATATACCCATGCATATGTAGTGTAGTTCCTTGCTTGCGAGTACTTTGGATGAGTACTCACGGTTGCTTTCTCCCCCCTTTTCCCCTTTCCTCTCTTCCTGGTTGTCGCAACCAGATGCTGGAGTCCAGGAGCCAGACGCCACCGTCGACGACGACCCCTACTACACCGGAGGTGCCTACTACTACGTGCTGCCCGCTGACGACGACCTGGAGTAGTTAGGAGGATCCCAGGCAGGAGGCCTGCGCCTCTTTCGATCTGTATCCCAGTTTGTGCTAGCCTTCTTAAGGCAAACTTGTTTAACTTATGTCTGTACTCAGATATTGTTGCTTCCGCTGACTCGTCTATGATCGAGCACTTGTATTCGAGCCCTCGAGGCCCCTGGCTTGTATTATGATGCTTGTATGACTTATTTTATTTGTAGAGTTGTGTTGTGATATCTTCCCGTGAGTCCCTGATCTTGATCGTACACATTTGCGTGCATGATTAGTGTACGATTGAATCGGGGGCGTCACAAGTTGGTATCAGAGCCGACTGCCTGTAGGAACCCCCCTTCCACACTCCTTGGCCGAAGTCGAGTCTAGACATTACAAAAACTTTTACTAACTTGGCTGTGTGCCTTACGGGCCCACGTCGCCATCGGGTGGTACTAGGATCTTTTACTTCTCGACCTTTGCTCTGGGACTCTGAACTCTTTTCTACTCGGGTTAAACGAAATTACTAACTCTAACATTAGGATCCCGTTACCACGTTCACCCCGAAGTTGGATAAGACATAGTTATTCTGTAGGATAGCATTTTGAATAGTGCCCGTGTTGTCATTTGACTCCATTGAAACATCTTTGTTTTCAGATGGAACCCGCGAGGCAGGTCGTGCGCCACACTGCGGCCATTGGTGCCTCAGGATCACCTGCTGTGCTAGCTGATATGATGACCTATCTGGGTTATCGCTGGCACCCTGAGTACACCGTCTACGAGGAGTACCAGGACTTTAACCAGGAGCAGTACCGTGCCATCGTCCACCTCTACTCTCGGGAGTATGAGTCCACTACCGTGCTGCACACCGCTCATGGTGTTGGAGTGACCATCGAGATGGCAGTCCACGATGCGGCTCATGCTGCTCTGACACGTCTTCGTGGAGAGTACCAGGCATTGGACACTTCTCCTTTCAGGCACGTTCCTATCGCATCTGACGTTGGTGCGGAGGGATACTACACTGCCGCCTACTCCACCGTCACCCGAGAGCCGTTCCACCATCAGCGCCTGGTTCTGCATGCTGATGGGCTGGACCGAGCTAACAGAGCTCTTCGCCACGAGTTGTACACCACTCGTCAGCACCTTTACAGGGCTCTGACGCGGTTGCACCCCTTTGTCCGGTCTGGACAGCTGCCGCGTTCTGCGATCTACCCAGCCAGGACCGTGATGCCCCACGGTGTCGGATGGCCAGAGGTGGGAGGCTACTCTCCCGCACTTGGCCCTTTTCTGCCACCGGGACGTCGGATTCAGCACCAGAGTATACGCGGCCCCCAGGTCACTGACGTGGAGGACTATCCGTTGCCTCACTACCAGCTGTCAGGTTACAGCTACCTTCACAGTACCTCCTGGGACTGATGTAGTCTTGTTCATTAGTCTTAGATGCACTCGCGAGCCTGCGTGCCGCCTATGATGACTTAATCTATGTACTGAACTCTGTGTATTGAACCCTATGTCCGACCCCTTTTGTAAGTTATGCCGACTATCTATGTGGTATCTGTCGTGCTCCTTTCATTATGCATGTTTCATCATGAATGACTCTTGTCTATGCTAATTTCTCAATACTGAACTACCCCTGTTATATATTAGCAGGATGGTTAGACCAGCTGGTCGTGGTCGTGGTGGCAACTTCCCACCACCGCCTGAGTACATGGCTGGTATGATCCAACAGCTTGAGATGAATCGCCAGTTCATGGAAAACATGATGGCTCAGTTTCCTCGCCCCAATATGAACCAGCATCCAAACACAACAACTCTGCAGGATTTCATACGCCTCAACCCAAGTGTGTACCGCAGCTCAACCCAGCCGCTGGATGCTGATGACTGGCTCCGTGACATCACCTATGAGATGGAGTCTGCTGATGTAGCCCCTGCCAGCTATGTCACTTTTGCTTCCTTCTTCCTGAAGGGACCCGCAGCTCAATGGTGGGACAGCCACAGGCGTACTCTGCCAGTTGGGACAATCATCTCCTGGCCAGACTTTCAGGCTGCCTTCCGTGCCCGCTTCATTCCTCAGGGAATCATGGACAAGAAGAAGCGTGAGTTTCGAAACCTCACCCAAGGCAACAAGACTGTTGAAGCTTATCAGCGGGAGTTTCTGGACTTATCCCGCTATGCTGAAGAAGACATTGCAACTGATGCTCGCAGACAGGAGAAGTTCCGTGAAGGCCTTCAAGCTGACATCAAGCTCGCACTTCTAGTGCATGACTTTGCCGATTTCGCCACCTTGGTGAATAAGGCCATCAATGTTGAGACTGGTCTTCAAGAACACCATAGCTCTCAAAGGCGCAACCGTGACACGGGCTCATCTTCGGGCCCGCCCTCGCAGAAGCGTAAGATATGGATCCCGAACAGCATGTACCGTCCAAATGCACCAGCCCTAAGGCAGTCTTACGCTGCACCTCGTCTGCCTACTGCTCCAACTAGGCTGCCAAGGCTTCCAGCTCCGCCACCCCAAGCTCCTGTTCCCACTCCCAATAATGGCCTGTGCTACAAGTGTGGTCAACCAGGTCACCGTGCTAGGGATTGCATTCAGAATCAGAATCAACTGGCCCTTCCAGCCGCTGGCCGTGGAAACAACCAGGCCCGCAACGACAATGCCAAGTCTTATGGCCGTGTTCATGCCAACCACATTGATCTGAATGAAGCCCAAGACCAGCCTGCTACTGTGATGGGTACACTCCTCGTAAATTCAGTACCAGCATCCGTTTTATTTGATACAGGTGCATCGCATTCATTCATGTCAGAAGAATTTGCATACAAGCACGATGTTAAATTTGAGCAGATGAACACTTCGGTAGTGGTAAAAACCCCCGCGGGGCAATGTCAGACCTCCATGGTTGGCATTGACGTCCCTGTGGAAATCGAAGGGTTGGAGTTTCGTGCCTCGCCCATTATACTGAAGTCGTCTAACATTGACCTCATTCTGGGAATGGATTGGTTAAAGGTGCATACTGCTTCTATCGTTTGCGCCACTAAGACCGTCCATCTGCTACACCCTTCTGATGAAATAATTAGCTACGATGCTCATCTGGTTCGTAATGCCGAGGCCAGGCTTTATGCCTTAAACGCATTGAACGTTGCACCACTCAAGGGCATTGAAAACATTCCCGTCGTGCGTGAATTCCTAGATGTCTTTCCTGAAGAACTCCCAGGGATTCCCCCTGCTAGAGCTGTCGAATTCGTCATCGACTTGAAACCAGGCACCACTCCTATAGCCAAGAGACCCTACAAGATGCCGCCGCATGAACTCCTTGAGCTTAAGGAGGAAATCGATAAATCTCTTCAAAGTGGTTTCATTCGTCCAAGTTGCTCTCCTTGGGGAGCACCTTCTCTCTTTGTCAAGAAGAAAGATGGGACAAACCGATTGGTCCAAGACTACCGTCCTATAAATCAAGCTACCATTCAGAATAAGTATCCTCTTCCTCGGATCAATGATCTGTATGATCAATTGGCTGGATCATCAGTGTTCTCTAAACTCGACTTGAGGTTGGGTTACCATCAGATCCGTGTTCGTGAGGAAGATATCCCCAAGACCGCCTTTGTGACTCGTTATGGTTCATACGAGTACACCGTCATGTCTTTCGGCTTAACCAATGCTCCAGCCACCTTCTCTCGCCTGATGAACTATATATTCATGGATTACCTCGACAAGTTCGTCGTGGTTTATCTGGATGATATTCTGGTATTTTCCAAGAACGAAGAAGAACATGCTGAACATCTTCGCCTCGTGCTGGAAAAGCTACGAGAGCATCAACTTTATGCCAAGTTCTCCAAATGTGAATTCTGGCTTCCCGAAGTAACCTATCTCGGGCATGTCATCTCTAAGGATGGTATTGCCGTCAACCCTGAACGAGTTCAGGCTATTCTCGATTGGACTCCTCCGAAGAACGTTAAGCAAGTCAGAAGTTTTCTCGGTCTCGCCAGCTACTGCCGTCGATTCGTCGAGAACTTCTCCAAGATTGCCAGGCCTCTGACTAACCTATTGCATAAGGGCGTCAAGTTCCAATGGACAGACAAATGTCAGGAAAGCTTCCAGGCACTCAAAGACAAGTTGACTTCTGCCCCAGTACTAGCTCCTCCTGATACTAAGAAGGACTTCGTCATTTACTGCGACGCTTCCCGTCAAGGACTAGGCTGTGTCCTAATGCAAGAGCGCAAAGTGGTTGCTTATGCCTCTCGGCAATTGCGCCCTCACGAGGAGAACTACCCAGTTCACGACCTCGAACTTGCTGCTGTCATTCATGCACTAAAACAGTGGCGACATTACCTACTCGGTAATCGTTGCGAGATCTTCACTGACCACCAAAGTCTGAAGTATATATTTACTCAGCCAGACCTGAACCTCCGTCAGCAGAGATGGATGGAGACTGTTGCAGACTTTGATTTGGGTATTTCCTATACCCCAGGCAAGGCTAATGTAATGGCTGATGCCTTGAGCCGCAAGTCTTACTGCAACCACCTCCAGGTTCACAAAGTTCAGCCTTCACTTGTTGAAGAATTCAGAAAGCTAAACCTCCATATTGTTCCTCCGGGTGCACTCGCTCCCCCTCCCCCGGAGTTCCACAAGATGAATCTCCGTGTTGTTTCCCAGGGTTCCCTCTATACCCTGGCTGTTGAACCCGATCTCGTGGGCACCATAAAGACAATGCAGGGATTTGACTCTGAAGTCTACAAGATTAAGCAAGACCTCAAAGAAGGGAGTCCCTCATCCTTCACTATTGCTGATGATGGCGCCTTGTACTTCAAAGGCCGCCTAGTGGTGCCGTGTAAGGAGGAAAACCTGAATATGACCCAGGAGGTTATGAAAGAAGCTCATGATACGCCTCTATGTATTCATCCTGGTAGTACAAAGATGTACCAAGACATCCGCCAGAGATTCTGGTGGTCTAATATGAAGCAAGACATTGCTCGTTATGTTGCTGAATGTGACGTTTGCCGTCGTATCAAAGCAGAACATCAAAGGCCTGCTGGAACTCTACAACCTATATCTATTCCTGAATGGAAATGGGACCATGTTGAAATGGACTTCGTCACTGGATTCCCCAAATCGCAGAAAGGCAATGATGCTATTCTTGTCGTCATTGACCGACTTTCTAAGGTTGCACATTTTCTGGCGGTCAAAGAAATGATCACTGCTAGTCAGCTTGCAACTCTCTACATGACCAGAATTGTTTCGCTTCACAGTATTCCACTGGTTATCAGTTCAGACCGTGGCAGTTTATTCACTTCAAGATTCTGGGCAAGTTTCCAAGAAGCTATGGGCACTCATCTGTCTTTCAGCACTGCTTTTCATCCTCAGTCACAAGGGCAAGTTGAACGTGTCAACCAAGTTCTCGAAGACATGCTTCGAGCTTGTGTTATTTCCTTCGGCAAGAAATGGGAGGAATCTCTTCCGTATGCTGAGTTCTCTTATAATAATAGCTATCAAGCTAGTCTGAAGATGGCCCCCTTCGAAGTGTTATATGGACGAAAGTGCCGAACCCCTCTGAACTGGTCAGAAACTGGGGAACGTCCACTCTTTGGTCCGGATATTATCCAACATGCCGAAGAACAAGTCCGCATTATTCGCGAGAATCTCAAGACTGCTCAGTCACGTCAGAAGAGTCAGTATGACCGTCATCATAAAGACATGGTCTATCAACCTGGCGAAAAGGCATATCTTCGCGTTACACCAATGAAGGGTGCTCACCGCTTCGGGATCAAGGGCAAGCTAGCTCCTCGCTATATTGGCCCATTCACTATTCTGGAAAGGCGTGGAAAGGTGGCATATCAACTGGAGCTTCCGTCGAACCTTTCTCAGGTTCACGATGTGTTCCATGTGTCACAACTCCGCCGTTGCTTCAAGGACCCAATCCGAGCTGTGGATCATGAAGTGCTCGAATTGCAACAGGACCTCTCCTATAAAGAGCAACCGGTCCGCATTCTCGACCAAGCTGAACGCCGCACACGCCAGAAGGCGATCAAGTTCCTCAAGGTCCAGTGGTCGAATCACTCTGAAGACGAAGCCACCTGGGAACGCGAGGATCGTCTGCGTGATGAATACCCCGCACTGTTTCCTTCTACCTCCTAAATCTCGGGACGAGATTTCTTGTAGTGGAGGAGATTTGTAACACCCGGATGATTAAGCAACAGTGATCACCTCGGTTACTGTGGCTAACCTCACGTTGATTCGAACCCGGTCTACAAATAAATTCAAAACAAAACCAAATATAAAAGGTTTCAAAAACTAAAACTAAAATGTTCGGGGGTTGTCTAAAATAGCAAACCTAATTATGGTGGGGTGCACAAAATTTTGTAAAATGTTTTGGCATTTTAATTAATCTAAAACAGAAAGTAAGAAAAGGGAAAAATACAAAAAAAAAGAAAAATAAAACAAAAGAGGTGGGGGGAAGGAACCCCCACTGGCCCATCTGGGCCAGCCCTT
>NC_057795.1:172345136-172349935 GCF_018294505.1 Triticum aestivum
TACCCCCCTCTTATTCTGGCATTCTGCAGTTCAGTCCACTGATATGGCCTCCTTACACATATACCCATGCATATGTAGTGTAGTTCCTTGCTTGCGAGTACTTTGGATGAGTACTCACGGTTGCTTTCTCCCCCCTTTTCCCCCTTTCCTTTCTTTCTGGTTGTCGCAACCAGATGCTGGAGTCCAGGAGCCAGACGCCACCGTCGACGACGACCCCTACTACACAGGAGGTGCCTACTACTACGTGCTGCCCGCTGACGACGACCTGGAGTAGTTAGGAGGATCCCAGGCAGGAGGCCTGCGCCTCTTTCGATCTGTATCCCAGTTTGTGCTAGCCTTCTTAAGGCAAACTTGTTTAACTTATGTCTGTACTCAGATATTGTTGCTTCCGCTGACTCGTCTATGATCGAGCATTTGTATTCGAGCCCTCGAGGCCCCTGGCTTGTATTATGATGCTTGTATGACTTATTTTATTTGTAGAGTTGTGTTGTGATATCTTCCCGTGAGTCCCTGATCTTGATCGTACACATTTGCGTGCATGATTAGTGTACGATTGAATCGGGGGCGTCACATCTGCAGCGCCCACAACTCCTGTTCCTGACGTGGGATCTTCTGTGGCTATCAACCCTGCTGCACCATCACAACGACAAACACGGCTGCGACAAGGTATGATAAAACCCATTGATTATAAGCATATAACAAAATATGGCCTAGTTTGTTCTACAGATGAACCAGGTAAGCCAAGTACACTTGAGGAAGCACTTGGTGATGAAAAGTGGAAAAAGGCAATGAAGGAAGATACTTTGCATTTGAGAAAAATAACACATGGCATCTAGTCCCTCCACAGCAAGGTAAAAACCTCATTGATTGCAAATGGGTTTTTAGAATAAAAAGGAAATCTGATGGTACCATTGACCGATACAAGGCAAGACTTGTTGCCAAGGGCTTTAAGAAACGGTATGGGATTGACTATGAGGACACCTTTAGTCCTGTTGTTAAAGCTGCAACCATACGTCTTGTTTTGTCCATTGTTGTTTCTAGGGGATGGATTCTCAGGCAGCTGGATGTACAGAATGTGTTTTTGCATGGTGTTCTGGAAGAGGAGGTATACATGAAACAACCTCCTGGGTTTGAAAATGAAAAAGCACCCTCATTTGTATGCAAACTTGACAAAGCATTCTATGGGTTAAAGCAAGCACCGAGGGCATGGTACTCATGCCTCTGTCATAAGATGCAGACACTTGGTTTTGTTCCTTCCAAGTCTGACACTTCCCTGTTCATTTACAATAAACTGAACACATCCATATTTGTTCTCATTTATGTTGATGACATTATTGTTATAAGTTCATCTGATGAAGCAATAACTGCATTGTTGAAGGATTTGAGTACAGATTTTGCTCTCAAGGATCTTGGAAATCTTCATTATTTCCTAGGGATTGAAGTGAAGAGGCATGATGATGGACTTCATCTCTCCCAAGAAAAATATGCCACTGATTTGGTAAAAAAGGCTGGCTTGCAAGGTTGTAAACCCTCACCCACTTCCAAGAAAAACTGTCTCTTACAAAAGGTACACCTCTAAGCAAAGAGGACAGCACTAAATACAGAAGCCTAGTTGGTGCATTACAGTACTCAACTTTGTCAAGGCCTGATATTTCTTTTGCTGTGAACAACGTATGCCAGTTTCTTCATGCACCCACCACTGTTCATTGGACTGCTGCTAAAGTATAGTTCGATATGTCAAAAATACTTTGAGCATTGGTCTTAATTTCAGCAAGTCACCATCTACCTTGGTTAGTGCCTTCTCTGATTCTGATTGGGCAGGCAGTCTGGATGATAGACGCTCCACTGGTGGGTTTGCAGTATTTTTTGGTCCTAGTCTAATATCATGGAGTGCAAGAAAACAGGCAACTGTGTCTAGATCCAGTACAGAGGCAAAATACAAAGCATTGGCAAATGCAACAGCAGAAATTATATGGGTTCAGTCTATTCTTAAGGAACTTGGTGTGAAAAACACCAAAGCTCCATGTTTGTGGTGTGATAATATTGGTGCTACCTATAAAGCTTCATGAAACACAGGATTAGCAGAAATTATATGTCTGCTAATCCTGTGTTTCATGCCAGGACAAAACACATAGAGATAGATTTCCACTTTGTCAGAGAAAGAGTTACTAACAAGCAACTTGACATTCGATTTGTACACTCTAGAGATTAAGTTGCTGATGGATTCACCAAGGCTTTGCCCACACGGAGTTTTGAAGACTTCAAGCATAATCTCAACTTGATAAAGTTGTGATTAAGGGAGGGTGTTAAACGCAGCATTGTAGAGATAGACATAGGGATAGATGTTTAAGTAGTTTCGGTGGATCTCTCCTGAACCGAACTTCTCTCTCTTATCCCTTCTTCTCCAAGCATGTAATCTCAACAAACTCTTGTATGCGTTGTTATCCAGGGAGGTGCGCCCCTACCATATAAACATGCAACGCGCCCCTCCAACAAGGCAAGACGATTTCCGCCTATCGCACAAAGGATAGGAATCAATCCTATATAGGAATAGGAATTCATTCCTGTGAACAAAAGGGCTCTAAAGGAAAAATTCCTACAAGAATCCTACCTATAGAATTCCTATGAAATTCCTCGAAACCAGAGGAGGCCTTAATTTATACCTGCAGTCTAGAGGCATCATCCAATCAATGTATTACAGTTGGCTACCGCTATTCTTTCCACTTTCTTCTTTGAGCTTTAGTAACTTGGTGATAGAATAGCACATTTATTCTGGAGCTACAATGATGATCAGGTGCTACAACTTTATCTGCACAACAGTCTGCTTTCTTACATTGCTTGTTAATTTTTATGCATTAAGACGTTGTGCCCATGTCGCCCTCTGGTTACACTGTTATGATTGAGCAAGGATTACACAGACCTCTAAATTCCTGTCAGTCCAGCTGTACTTGAGGTAATTGCATGGGTATGCTTTGTGCTAGTTACCGCTTTAGCTCTGTTGTTTGCATGCCATTTTTGTCTTGTTGCTTGAACCGTGGAAGGTTGATCTCACAGCGGGCCTAGATGGGGAGGATCAAGGAGACCAAAAGCAATGTACATTTAGCATCAAATTCAGAAATGCAGTATGTTGTGGGAACAGATGTTATATTGTAAGACCGTCTTACTGCTGTTTTACTCTAGATTATTTTTATCTTATAAAAAATGTTTGTACGTAAAATTGTTGTATAATCACACTATTAGATAGTTTCAGGTGTTCCATTCTCTTGGTATTGTCAGAAGGTTACAGTGTTCAAGAAGAATGGTGGAATGTTGGCTCTAATTCAATGTTCAGGTAAGAGCCAACAATTGTAATCCTCACTGTACTATGATCTGTGAGATATATTAATGATACGTCTGTTAATATATAGGTCTCAGCACACTCTGGAGCTGTTTAATGATAATTGATAAAAAAATACTCCCTCTGTTCCATATTAAGTGTCGCTGATTTAGTACTACCTCCGTTTCAATTTACAAGTCCTGCGCGTATACCTAAGTTGCCAATTTTATCACGCAAATATAAACTATATAACATAAAAATTATATATTTTGAAAATAGAACATCTGAAGTTTATATTGATATATTTTTTGTAATATATAACTTGTATTACGTTGGTTAAATTGACAACCTAGGGGTACGCGCACGCCCTGTAAACTGAGAGAGAGGGAGTACAACTTTGTATGGAACGGAGGAGTACTTCTTTATTGGTTAATTTCATCCATGCTTCATGGCACTCTGTGTTTTACTTGCAGTGGTCACAAAGGCGTGAGAACAAGAAAAGCAGCATTAGTAAATTGATTCACTACCAAGAAGTCTTATTCACAGGAGCTATTTGTTGTAAGTGGTGGGTAACATAACCCACCCTAATCTCTTTCAGTGTCACGGTCGATGAATTGGCCCATGAATTAGAGTACGTAAAGCCAGCCATGTAGTCTATAGACACAAGCGTGTTAAGGTTGCTAATACCGCAAACATTCCACATGGCAATTGTTTCAATAGGAGAAAAGGAGGTCCTCTTTGTTGTGTTAGAAGGCTCTTACCTCAGAGGAATGTTTGCAGGTCACCATGTCTTGTTCAGTCGAGCAATTGTGATTGTTGGTGTTCAGTTCTTTTGGATCCAATCCATGCTGATTGTGCTGTCCCGCAGGTATGTTTCTGTTATACTAGTTGCCTTTGCTGTGTTTTCTTTTGTGGCATTCTGGGACGTAAGGCTCTTCACAAATGATGGTATTAAGTATGGATTATGGATTGGTTATATTTGTTTTATTTGTTGACCTCCCTTGTTCAATCTTTGGATGTAGTATTAAGTATGTAGTGTTTGTTACCAGCTTATATAGTTTTGCGTACTATGAAAGTATCAGAGCAACTCCAACGCGCCGACCCATTTCGTCCGCGTTTGGATCGAAACGGATACAAAAGTCGGCCCGAACACGCCGACCCAAACAGACGTGCATCCGCTTTTTGTCCGCCGGGCGACCCATTCCAGGCCCAAATTTGGGCCTCGTTTGCGTCGGCGAGGACGCGAGGCGGACGCCCGCCTACTCCTCCCCCTGGCCCGCCAGTCGGTGGCACATAGGACATTCTCTTCCTCCCATTGATAGCCAGCACACCCTACGCCCCACCCGTTGCCGCCGCCGTCCAGTTCTGGTGCCCAGGCCAGCCGTCCGCACTCCACATACCTCCCCCGCCCTTAGCATGCCACCTTCCAACGTCGCCGCCACCACCGCCTCGCCGCACCGCCACCACAGCTTCCCTGACGTCG
>NC_057795.1:172350167-172351672 GCF_018294505.1 Triticum aestivum
GCCGCCAACACCACCTCGCCCCCCCCCCCTTTTAGAAATTTTACTATTATAATAAAGATTGGAAAATCCAAAATCCATATTGATCCATGCGACCACTCTTTTAGCAATTTTACTACTATCATACATGTTGGAAAACCAAAATACATATCAATATTTGCTACATCGCCTTATCCTCTCATCTATAAGCATAGGCATCTTTAAGAGCCTATGTGTTCCAATTACCTGCACAATAGAGCATCTTGAGAACTTTTGAGATGTCGCAAAGTCAAACACTTAAACAAGTTTAGAATTTAATGGCCATGTTAACAAAGTTCGGTGATCTAGATCTACAATTTAGGAGCTATTTGTTCATGCTCATCAATTCATACTACAATTGACTCAGTTTTTATTTTGACCAACCTATTAGTCTGTAATAATAAATGGAAAATAGTAAATGCACATATAGAAATGGTGTATTGCACATCCTAGAATATTATGTTTGTAAGCTATGTAAAAGACAGTTTCATAACACATATAGCTTCATATATACGCTTAGTGATGGCCAAATACCCCCATGTAAAAGGCAACAAAAATGCAATAGAAAGATGAACTCAGTCTTGTGATCATGAATACAGAACACAACTAGCAAGTTAAATGCCCACAAATAAACTGTGAAATACCTCTCCACCATTTGTTTGTGTCTCCGCCGATGAGGGTTAAATGTTTGTGATCCATGGTTCTCATATTTAGAGAAAACACATACACACACACACGAAACAAACAAGTGCATGCACGCGTGATTAATCAGTGAGCAAGCATAAGCTTTCCATCTCACTTTGTGCATGGTGGTTTGTATGTGTGTGTTTGTCATGTAATTAGAAAGAGCACGATACAAGTATTGTTACTATGTAAATAAGGAACTTATAGTACAAACTTATTTAGTGAACATAAATGTGAATTAGATTTGGATCTAGGGTTAGATACAAAATTGTACCGATACGATTATTTCTAATTATTAGAGGTATGTGACCACTCTTTGTAGCATTTTGACTATCAGAAATATTGGGAAAAAATTGAAACCCAGATTGATCCATGCGACCACTCCTTTTTTAACATTTTCACTATCATGCATGTTAGAAAACCATAATACAAATCGATATTTGCTACATCACCCTATCCTCTCATATATAAGCATAGACATCTTTAAGAGCTATGTTTTCTAGTTACCTGCACAATAGAGCATCTTGAGAACTTTTCAGAATCTATTTAAGGTGATGTCACAAAGTCAAACACTTAAACAGGTTTAGCATTTAATGTCCATGTTAATGAAGTTCTGTGATCTAGATCTAAAAATTTCGGAGCCAGCTATTCATGCTCACCAATTTATATTGCAATTGATTTTTTTTGCCCAACCTATTAGTCTCTAATAATAAATGGGAAATAGTAAATGAACATATAGAAATGTTTCATCGCATATCCTAGAATATTATGTTTATAAGTTGTGCAAAAAGGCAGTTTCCTAAAAC
>NC_057795.1:172351901-172353420 GCF_018294505.1 Triticum aestivum
AATGCAATAGGAAGATGAGCTCATTCCATAGTGTAGCCATTGACAGGAAAGATCATTATTTTTAAATGTAGTGGTGGGAGAGATGATCATGTGGAATCCTCAAGAGTCTACGAATAGCATATGATCCTTGCAATGTATAAAACAGTTGTACAATCCAATTATTTTTACATGATATTTATTATTTTTCTAGGTAATATGTTGGGACTTTGGATATGGTTATCCAAAGAAGCATTATGAGAGATATCTTATTCATACTTTGTTTGACCTCGGGTGACCAACATAAACTAGTACGTAGTGACCTAGAGTAACTAAACAAGTTGAAACTTTTGCTGGTTGGGAGTTCATAACCTACTTGAAGCAACTAATTGTATTCCTCTCATTAAACAAACTAGTTATGTGACATGTTGTTGTCAAAATCGCTTGGTAAATTTATATATAAATGTGAAGAACCTTATTAAGGACAATAAGAAGAAGAAAACACATGTCACCCACTACGTACATCTTCAGTGTTAAATATTGTATGATCCATTATAATTGGAACAGGTTCAAACTGATAACCAAATCAAGGTAGTGACTTTGATTGTGACTTTAGATTGTTACATGTCTTGTTTTCAATAAAATGAGGCATGTTAAAATATATCTTGTATTGTGTTCATAAGATGCACATAACAAATTGTGTCTTGATTTACTAAAGGAGAGTTACATATGAAAAATTACACCACAAGTACCTCTAACAATAATCCACCATGCTCAAAGCTTTTTTTAAACATCATCCCATATATTAATTAATTAAAATGTTTCTACAATCATTCCTTACAGCATACACCACTCAGGGCGGAAAACTATTAAAAGGAAAACGATCCGACCTACTATCAAAACTAAACTTAGCAATCTCATGAGAAACCACATTGGCCAAACGACCGATCTTAGAAATCTTGAGATGAATGATATATTTAGATATGTTGAGCGCTTCCTTTTTTAGATCAACGAGAGGTGACCTGTCCAAGTTATCATTTCCAAGAAAGGAAGCCACGAACAACCAACCAGTTTCCAAAATAATAGGCTTATGAAGGGTGATACCGATATAGAGACCAGCGAGGCACGCCCAAAGCTCCGCTTCATCCACACTGGTGCAAGGCCCAACAAAATCCAAGAGAAGTTATGATGACATCATCGGAATAGTCCCCGACAACAACCCCTGCACTCGTAGCACATAAGCTCTCCACAAAACTGGCGTCAACGTTGATCTTAAAATGATCAGGGGGGCTGCCACACCATCTTGTTTCTAGCAAAAATATTGTCAGGCCGTACACCATCGACCACCCCTTACCTTTGTTGGTAGAGACCACCTCCACACTGGATTGACAAGAAGAAACGGAGTACCATTATTTTTTCATGAAATTTGCATAGGCGGTGATGGATTCTTTCCCTTTACCAATATTTTTCCCATTAATCTTTTTCCACTTGTAGAGTGTATTGATAACCCTTTGTGCAAGTAAAGCATATAAGAGGATTAATG
>NC_057795.1:172353566-172354274 GCF_018294505.1 Triticum aestivum
ACAACCGCATGTAATAGGGCATAAGACATATAATAGAAAGCAATGCATAATTAAGCACATCCATCAGCAGGGAAGATCATTACTTGCAATGAATATGTGTAGGGATGATCATGTGGAATATACTGGAGTTTAATAGTAGCATGCAATCCTCCTCAATCGGGAAAAATCAACTTATGTATCATGAATTTGATTTTTTTTTGTCACTATAAGGACGCTTTTGTTTGGCTTGATGTGACGCCCGGGTAATTAGACTACAGTAATCCCGCGTTAATGTCGCCACGTCACCTTGGATACTATTGCTAATCTCGCGCTAGATCAAAAACCGGTCCAAAACATTCAAAGTTAAAATCAAGTCAAACAGTTAAAGTTTTCAAAAGTCAAAACTAAAATGTTCTTAACATGACTATTAATTCATAAGGCATATTGGTGGAGAAACCAACGCTTTACAAAATGTTTAAATGTACTAAACTAATTAAATCATCAGCTAAAACCATTAATTAAATGCCTTTTATGTTTTGAAAATTTATAAACTAAATTATTTTGGGTTGAAACCTTTTGTGGTTGTGACATAAGTTGTAACATCAATTTAGGTGCCACTTTGGTATTTTGTTAATACTAAGATAATTAGGAACTAAATGAAAACAGTAAAGTAAAAATACAAAGGGGGGGAAATTCAAAACCAAAAACAAAAGAGAGTAAAAGCGCCCC
>NC_057795.1:172678930-172679852 GCF_018294505.1 Triticum aestivum
CTCCAACACAAGTCCGTTTCCTCCGTTTTGCGGTACGCCACCCCCTCTCGATCAACAGGACCCCCGTTTCGACCACAGGAGGTCCGTTTCCTCCGTTTTGCAGTACGCCACACCCTTCCCGATCAACAAGACCCCCGTTTCGACCGTAGGAGGTTCGTTTCCTCCGTTTTGCGGTACGCCACACCCCTCCCGATCAACAGGACCCCTGTTTCGACCGTAGGAGGTCCGTTTCCTCCGTTTTGCGGTACGCCAGACCCCTCCTGATGAACAGGATCCTGTTTCGAACGTGGCCGGTCGAACACAAAGCCGTTTCCTCCGTTTTGTGGTACGCCAGGCCTCGTTTCCATCGCCTGTTCCGTCCAAGCCCTCCCGATGAACACGACCATGCATTTCGTTCCGACCCAGTCGGTTGGCTCCCCATGAACACGACGACGACGTAGTTTCTCCGTTCCGACCCAGCCAATGTACACGAGCCCTGGTCGTACGTATATATGCGCGAGTAGGCGTTCGAGACCCCGCCCGTATGTACACATACGTGGCCGTATTTTCTTTCTTGCACCCTGGCCGCTGTATGTATGTGTACATGCTACGTGCGCGCCTCTACTACAACACGTGCGCGCCTCTACATCCACCAGTATATATGTACGTACACGTTTGCGACCAGAATGACAACGCTACGTACGCTTCGACCAGGTGGGTCCCGACTGTCAGGCACTTCCTTGCGTGCGAAGATGTAGCTGGTGGGTCCCAGCAGTCAGTGGGGCGAATCTTTTTTTCGGACGCACTTCCTTGCGTGCGAAGATGTAGCTGGTGGGTCCCAGCAGTCAGGGGGGCGAATCGTTTTTTTTGCCCGGACGCACTTCCTTGCGTAAGAAGATGTAGCTGGTGGGTCCCAGCAGTCAGGGGGCGAATCTTTTTTTTT